>NW_022631351.1:0-129086 GCF_010015895.1 Lontra canadensis
CATGCTGCCATGTGGATGTCAAAGACTCAGAAATGGTGGGGGGGGGGGCGCACTGCAAAAGGGGCAGGCAGGCAGGAAGTGTTTAGAGCTGGGGGGTTCAGGGCCAGATGTGCCTACTTACCCTGGGAAGCCGATGCTGTCCCCAAAACTTTCAATACATGCAAATACATAAATAAAAAGTAATTTTATTTATCTTACCAGGGTGTGCTAACGCCCACACCACACCATGAACAGCCACCCCTCGGGGCAGAGTGCAGGGCTCACAGCGGCTCCCCATCCCTGAGATGCAGTGGGAAGACGGGTATGGGCTGGGGTCCAGAGGGCTGCATCTCTGGAAGAGAAGACCTGTCCTGCCACCCACCCTCGGAGAGGAGGTACCCCAAAGTCCTTCCCTGACAAGTGTGTGAAGAGGGCTGAGGAAGTAGCCAGCTCCTGAACATCAGCTCTGAGAACACCACAGTCAACGTGTGCAAACATCCCTGTGCAAATACACGTCACCCACTTCTCGGTCATCTCTACACGTCACCCACTTCTCGGTCATCTTCTCCATCTAAATACATCCCAAGAAAATAACTTAGCAGTGGTGAGAAATTCTGCCATGGTTCCGAAATAGCAAAAACAAAACACACACACACACACATACACACACACTCTATCTCTCTCTCTCTCTGCTCTGCTCAAGGCGCCACACTGGGTCAAGGACAGGCGTGGAGACACGCATACACAGGCAACAACCAGCCAGAGTATGCTAGGGGTTCAGTCCTGCTGAGAGAGGTTGGTTAGTATTAATATTTAATAGGTAGGATAATATTTTAGAAGGGAAGGGACTCCGTGCAGGTTCCAAGCCAGACTCACACAGATGCCCTGTCCAAGGGAGATGTTTGGGGGCACGCCCAGCCAAGTACACATACACACCCATCCCCACCCCCTCTGGGACTTGCTTTAAGACACTGGCATTTTCCACTCCACTTGCCAAGAATGAAGCCACCCTGCCCTGTGTGAGCCTCAACCCCCTGGAAACAAAGACAGCAGTCATGGGGGTGGGCTAGTGCACCTCGGGCACTAGGCCCGTGTCTCCCCCACCCCCTGCCATCTCACCAAAGGGGAAACAAAGGTCCCCAGTAGTAGACAGACATGCCCAGAACCTGGCCAGGGTGCCTCTTATGCCACCATGCTTTCATTCTCTGGATAATTTGGAAAGAGGTGGCTTTTTTTTTTTAAATACCCTCAGCAAATCTAAGCTGCTTACAATCACCACTAAGCCCACCCTCTCGGGCACAAGAGCAGCAAGTTATTAGGAAAATGCTGAGGGTCGAGGGGGTGTAGGCAACCCTCCAATCATGTCAGCTCTCAGTGGGCCAGGCCGACTCCTCCACCCCCGTACAACAGCCCCAGTGCCCGTGCACCACACTCTCCATCTGGACTCGGTCCTCAGGCCTTGAGCACCCACCAGCTTCCTCACTGGTGTGGCTGCTCCAGTCCTCCCCTCGTTCCTACTCTTTTCCCCAAACTGACCTAATCAGGCCACTAACGACACCGGTTCATCAGCTCAGTAGACTGTCTGCTCCGGGATGCACACTAACCTGGCTGGGCCCTTCTCGGTTCCAGCTCTGGCCACACAAACCCTCCTTCCTGAACACAGAAGTTTTTTTGAGCTTCCAAGTGTTTGCAGATGTTTCCTTTACCCGGCAATGCCCTCCTCACAGACACCCCCTCTTTCAATCACCAACTTCTATTCCTTTTTCTTTTGTGGGACCCACAGAAAATGTCACTGAATACAGGAAGCCCTCTGGGCAGAGCCTTCTCTTGGGACTCAGCAACCGGGTCCCCTGGAGCAGCATCAGCATCCGCTGTGTCCTCTTTCCCGCTTACTGTGAGATCCCACGAAAAAGTCACTTAGGCATCTCCAGGGCCCTGCTAAGGGTCCCGCACACCAAAGGTATTTGTAGGCCCACACAATTCCCCCCCGCCAAACAAAAACAAAAACAAAACAACCTTTAAGTCTCAGAACCAATACTAGAGATATTGTTCAATCCAATCCTGGTTGTTTTGTTTTGCTTTAAGTCAAGAAAACGAAGGCCCAGGGAGAACCAGAGTGTGTTAAGATCACACAACTCATTAGCAGTGCCTGGCTGGTGGCTGGCCAGAGTCTTCACTGACTCCTCCAGATGGGCCCAAAGCCCCCACAGGAAGACCAAACACAGGAGAGTGCTACGAGAAAGCGGGGCACAAGAGAGGACTACAGGCAGCCCGGGAGGAAGTGGTTTGGGGACTCAGGAGCCCCACAGAAGGAAACACACAGGCCAGCCCGAGAGCCCCAAGTGGAGACTATGGGCTAGAGTGTCCTGACCAGGTGCTCGACAAGGACAGGAGGAAGGACCAAGGACAGGACCTGGCACGGGGAGACACTCAACAAACATTTGCTGTTGCACAATTAATGGCACAAATGACCAAGTATAAACCAATGCCATGCATGGTGTCGAACAGGCCTGCATTGGGCTCCAGGATCCCAAAGAAAGGAAGGATTATTTCTGCCAGAGGGTGGGGCAGTCTGGGACAGCTTCACAGAGCAGTGACATCTGATCAGACGCCATCTGTTATTTCTCTCTAATTGTTCCACATGTGTGAAATTTTGATTCTAAGCTAGAATGTGGACTCCGAGAGGCAGAGGCTGTGGCTGCTTCTCCTGCCTTCCCCAGCCCTTCTCTCCAAGGGGCTCCTCATAGACACTGACAACACGCCAACAGGGGTGAGGGCCACACCCTTCTATTTCCTTTGAAATAGGAGGCAGAAGCAACGCGGGCAAGTCTGTTTTACCTGCAGAAGCTCCCTGACGCCCATCAAGAAATCCTGCAGCATCCAGGGGCACTCCCAGCACCCCAATTGCCCTATTTCCCTGTGTGACGCTAAGAGACAGGCACTCTTAGGCTCTACTGAATACTTCCTGAGTCCCGTGGGCGGCACTAAGTGTCTTCCACACCTTCCCTGCTTCCCCTCCCTGGCCCCGAAGCCAACAACCCTGTAAGACAGGAATCAACACCCCCACTTGACAGACTGGGAAAACTGAAGCCTGGAGTGGGGTCACATGGCGAGGTCAGCGGCAGGTCCACGTGGGTCTTTCATATCACACTGCCCATAACATTACTGCTCTGCCCACAGTTTCCTGCAACAGAAGCATCACCAAGTTCACCTGGTGGAAATGAATGAGCGCCCACCCAGACATCCCACGTGCAAGGAACACCACCACCGGCACATCAACTATGATTTCACACCACCGACTCCCCCGTGGGGCAGACTTTACCAGGCGGGGTCACTCACAAACCATACTGTAGCCCCGTTTCTACAGTTGCACCCCATCTTCTCACTTTCCCGAGGCTTTGCCACCTCCCCCCGCCACATCCTCGTTTCCGTAGAGGCGCAGAAGAACGCAAACTCCAATGATCCCCTTTCTTGTTTGGATAATGGCCACTTCGCAATTCTCCCTCCCGCCCCAGGACCCTCACGGCTCCCGAGCAGGCCTTTGGGCCAGGGAGAGAACAAACGGGAGGGGATGAAAAACACACACAACAGTAAGCTGCAGCCCAAACAGAACTAATCCATTCAGAGCCCAAAGAGGCTGAGCAGATGGGAAGCCGGCATTCCCCCGCCCGCCGCCACCCCAGCTTCCGGGGCCTTCACCACAGTGTGATAATTACAAAGGGTGACCCAGCCACATGCTCTCGGGGCCGCCCCTGCTCCCAGGCACCCGCGGGCACCGCCTTCATCTGGTTTGCGTTTAGAGCCCTTCCCGAGCCTCCCCTAAGTCAGACGCACAAGGGCAGGGAGCACAAACACCCTGGCCTCCGGACACACTTCCACGGGAAGGAGGGAGGCGCCAGCTCTGCGCCCTCCCCTCTGGCTTGTGGGCAGGAGGGGCAACACAACCCCTGAAGAGCTCCCCAGCCCGGAGACCCCTACTCTCCCCCAGGGCAGCTCCGCCTGTGCGTCCTCTGAGTGCGACCCTGTCTGTCTGTCCCTCCGCCCTGTAAGGGGGAGGTCAGAGCCACCTGGGTCATTCACTGGGACACCCCCAGTGCTTACTTAGCACAGGGCAAGGCCGTGCAGAAACATGCAAAGATCTGCTTGAGGGAATGTCGACACAACTCCAATTAAGTATACTGCCATTTTTATTCCTTTGCATTTGTTCCTTTCTCTAAACCTTAGCCCCCCGAAGGCAGAATGCCTGTCTTGTTCATTACCTCCCCAATGCCTGGCACTTCGAGGGTGCTCAATGGATACCTGGTTGAGCAAAGGAATGACTGTTCACCGCCTTGAGGACCCTGAAGATCCACAAGTGGAGGGACAGCCACAGAGTCCGGGAATGGGAGGGCCGAACGGTGGCTTAGCTGTATCACTGGTGTCACCCTGCTCCTCTGTAAAAGGAGGGACAGCGCCTCATTGGCAGCCACAGACAAGCCCGTGTGGCAGACAACAGCACTCGAACCTGGGTCCCGAGGCCCAGCCTGCCACGGAGCATGAGACCAAAGGCACCAAGGACGGGCTCACTGCTCCGAAGACGCCGGTGATCTGGCAAGGCCAATGAGACAGACATGTGGAACAATTAGTGAACAAGATAATCACCCGGCCGATGGTATTGTACCGATAGAATAAAGTATGTGCTGTACGACATAATCAGAGACAAGAGCGGAGCACGCTGCACTAATCACACAGGACAAAGAGTGAGCAAATGGAGCCGCTGGGACGTTGGAGCTGTAGAGGAGCGCTCTGGAGACAGAGGAACCCAAGGTGCATCTGGGGTGGGGCCTCCACCAGGAAGCCTCTCCAGATTACCACTCCCCTCCTCAGGGCTCCTGCTAGCTCCTGCCCTGAGCTTACAGAGCCCTCTGTTACTCTGGGTCCTTTTTCGGGCAATCTGCTATCCGCCACCTGCATGGGCAGCCCAGGGGGCAAGCGGCAGGTCCTGGCCCTGAGCCAGCCCCTGGTGATTGCTCAGGGTTTGTCATCTTGACACGCACAATCACCAGTCCCATGTGCTCGGCACCGTGATGAGCCTCTGTGCGCCCCGTCTCGTCCAGGCCTTATAGCCACCCCATGAGGTGAGGCCACGTGCCTTCTGCGGATAGTAAGCTTGGTGAGGGGAAGCCACCGTCCCAAGGCCACTGTGCCAACAAATGGCAGAGTCAGAGACAATATAAAATAGATCCACTGCTCTGCAGATCTCCAGCTCCTAAATCTCCACACCCACGCGGTCCAGCATGGAAGCCCCAGCCCCAAGGGGCTACTGAGTTCTTGGAGACGCGGGCAGATCAGACGGAGACAGTAAAACACACACCAGATCTCAAGGACTTGGAATAAAGAGCAAATCTGTAAAATAACTCATCAATGATTTTTACACTGCTTACAACTTAAAATGATAGTGTTTTGGACGTATTCATTTAAGAGTAAATAGAGTATACTATTGAAATGAATTCCTGCCATTTCTTTTCACCTTTTTTTTTTTTCTTAAGGGGACGATGAGAAAAGGTAAGAGGACAGGCATGGAGAAAAGCCAGGCAGAGACCAGTGCTGAGGCATCTGGAGGGAGGTGTGCTATGGGGAGCAAGGCTGGGAGGAACAAATCCTAGCTCTGAGGTGCACTTGGAGAGCCTTTGGGTTGTTAGCTGAGTAAGAGGGGAAGCACGACCTAACTCCAGTGTCTAGCCCCGGGGCCCGCACAGTCTCCACGACATTTGTGAATGAATGATGAGCAGGAAGCAGAAGACAGGAGGGTATCGAAGGCGATATTTCAGACAACAGGAAGTGTGGAGGGAGCGAAAGAGTTGGGGGAAGGCAGCCCCGAGCCCTGCACCACCCCGCACACTGGGGGTGTGGGGTGACATCTGGCTAGAACTAGGGGAGGGCGTGGTCAGGTAGGTGTGCCGGTGCCAAATGACAGAGGACGTGGAGAGCAGAGCAGGACTCGGACCTGGGGGTTCTGCTGAGAACAGGAGGCAGAGCGCGGACCACACCATTCCGAGAAGAGAGCTCGGAATGAGGACTACGTGGGACTCGTGGCCAAGGACTAGTGGCCCACCCCGCTGCCCTATAGAACACAGCAGCAATTCCTGTTTCCTGAGTTGAGGAGCACTGGGTAGGGTCTCCCCACAGGGCCAGGAAACACTCATTCCAACCGAGCACAGACATTCCATGGTCACAGGGCTCGTCTCACGTTGGGGTGCAAAAGAGGCCTCGGGGGGGGCGCTGGTCGGGTAAGGCTGAAGAGGGGGTAGGGAAAGGCCGTAGCAGGTGGAGCTCTAGAAGAACAGGTCATTCTAGGAAGAAGGTCTTGTGTGTGCAAAGGCTACATGCCCGGGGGGCAGGCAGAGGCAGAAGAGCAGAGCCTAGAGGGGTCGCTGGAGCCAGTGCCAGGATGTTCTGCTGATAAGGAATAAATACTGTTGGTGCAAGGCTGGAGGTTGAGGCTGGGAATGTGGCTGGACAACGGACCAGTCCTCACTTGTGGAAACAACCCTCAGGCCTGGCCCAGGACCTCTCAGCTGTCCACTATTGATGGAGAAGGCAAACCCAGAGAAACCCAGAGCTACCCCCAACCCCACCGCCACTGCCATCACAAAGGGGCAAGGATGCACAGGACCGAGGGACCCTCCAGTACAGCCAGCAGACATTTACCATGACAGGAGAAAACCAGGCAGAGACCAGTGCTGAGGCATCTGGAGGGAGGTGTGCTATGGGGAGCAAGGCTGGGAGGTACAAATCCTAGCTCTGAGATGCACTCTGAGAGCCTTTGGGCTGTTAGCTGAGTAAGAGGGGAAGCACAATCTTACTCCAGCTTACTTCCCAGGGTCCTTATGCAAATTCCCTAGCAGAGACCCAGGCCCTTCCCTTCCCTGTGTGCCGGGTCCCCTGAATGTCTCCTTTCTGCGGTCAGGGAGGGCACAGCACCTGCCTAGCATGGGGGGCAGCCCATGACAGGCATTCAATAAATAGTAAGTTTTCTATTATCAGATGTCACGGCTGAGAGACAGCAAATTAGATCCAGTTAGGAGAGCAGAAAGTTATGTCGGCGAGCAATCACAGGGCCATGGAATGCTTTTAAAAAGAGAAGGAAGCTTCAAGCTTCCTTCAAGCCACTGCCTTCCTCTGCCAGCCTGGGCAGCTCTGAGCCACAGCAAAGCAGCAATGTACTCAAGTCTGATCCTTTTTTTTTTTTTTTTTTAAGATTTTATTTATTTATTTGAGAGCGAGAGAAGAGCACACACAAACAGGGCAGAGGGAGAGAGACAAGCTGACTCCAGGCCGAGCAGGGAGCTTGACGTGGGCTCTAGATCCCAGGACTCCGGGATCATGACATGAGTGAAGGCAGCCGCTTAACGAACTGAGCCACTCAGGCACTCCAAGTCTGATCTTCTTATAGATGATGCGCCAAAGGCACAAGGAAGCTCTCAGGTGAGGTCATGGCTCGCAGAGTTACTACTACCGGGTTCCCTCTCTGGAAGACTCTCTGCCCTCTCCCAGTTCTGTCCCAAGCCCAGGCACCCTGACCTGCTAGCCATTCTTCCACCTCCCCCCATCTTCTACCGAGACCCGCTCCCACTCTTCATCATTTGTACAAACACCCTAACCCTTGAGGTCCCAGGGAAACAGCACCCACCGTTCTCAGTAGCCCTTCCCAGACTCCCCCCTACCTGACTGTGCTGACTGACTCCCTCCCTCCCCCACTCCAACTCCTGGCTCCCTTCTCTCCAGGCTGGCAGCTCCTGGGTTCCTTTCTTACTCCTCCTCCTAGACTGTAAGCCCCCCACCCAGCCCACCCCATTGGACAGGACCACGTCTGGCCTGCACAGAACCCACGGGGCCTTCCCAAGGACGGAGTGGAGATGATACTCTAGCTAAGGGCAAGAGCAGGAGGGATGTGATAATGTACACCTTGGTGCGATAAGCCTCAAGCTGGTGTCAGCCCCGTGTCACCGAGCGCACCCACGGAAGACAGGGGAAAAGCTACAAGTCCGAACAGGCATAGAGTTTCAGGCCAGGACACCAGGTTCATTATCAGCGAACATCAGGTTATCTGAAACCAGACTGGCATAACAGAGGTAAAAAGCCGCGGCAACAGAATGGCCTCGTATGAGGCCATGTTCAGCGCTCTCCTGGATAATCCCTGGGTGGGGGTGAGTGGGACCAGCACCCTGGTGTCTGACGCTTCTTAGGAGCTGTTATGGGTGTATCATTATAAAGCTGATAGCAACAGTATGTGTTTATTTGGTACAAAGCACTTGCTATGCTCATGTCTCTTTATCTACCTTCACACCAACCCCAAGATGTAAATTCTCTATATAAACCATTTCAGAGAGCAGGCAACTGAGGATCGGATTGCCAAGGGTCACACAGCTAGCAGAGCTGGGTCACACATAGCTAGCAGAGCTGGCACCTGCTTGACACCGGGCTCTTTCCGTGACAACTGTAGTCTTTCCCCTTGGTGCCCACCACCATTACTCACCTTGACACTCAACCTCCAGATTCCCAGAGTGAAACCAGGAAGACTCAGATAGGCTTCCAGCTGTTCCCTCTCCCCCTAACTCCCAGGATGAACGAAAGCCAGACTTCATTGGGCCACCCAAGCCCTGCTACCTGGGGTACCCTATGCTCCCATCACACTCTCCTCCTCCTGCTCTTCGGGCCCTAGAATCCTCGGGCACACTGCCTGCTTTGAAGGAAACAGCTTCCCCCCATTCTGGCTGCCTGGCAAACACCAGTCTCCACTACCAGATCAGCCCTACCATCGCCTCCTCTACCAATCTTTACACCAACTCCACGTCGCCCCTGACCCGAGAGAACCGCCCCGTTCTCTCTCTTCTGTGCCTGGCTGACCCTGGTTTGGGCCCTACATGGAACCACACACTGTACTGTGTTCAGTGCTCTGTCTGGCTTTCCTTGACGATGGGCTCCTTGAGGGCAAAGATCCCATCCTAATTCATCTTTGAATCTCTAGTGCTGAAGAATGAAGGTTTTAAAGCACACCCCCCCCAACAAAAAACTCCCAAGCCCCTCACCAGAACAATATTAGAATAACAAAGAAGATTAGAACAATGCACCCCAAACCAGAGGGGCAGGGATTCATTCCTAGGTCAGTTCTAAAAATGAATACCTAAGAAAAAGGTAATGTCTGCCACTGGCTTCTCACGGATTTGGAACAGTTAGAGAGAGGAGAGGAAAAGCTGGTCTGACTTACCACGGTGACAAAGTGATCATGCACTTTTTGACTGCAAGAGGCACACACAGCCTATAGCTTTAGGGACTGAACAGGGCCCATTTGTCAACAGCACTCCCAGAGCATGTAAGCAAACAGGGCACGCGACTTCGAGTGGTGTGGACTATCAAGCAGGTTTTGTCATCTTCCCGCACTTTAGGACACCACTGGCAAACCCGCCTTCCGGGCCTGGCCTGAAGGAGTGAGGCACGAGCTCTGCCTGGAGGGCGGTTATAAAATTTCCATCAGACCCCATCAGACTGAGCCGCCTCCAAACAATACACAATTTTCTAAGTTGCCTAAAGGAGAGCCAAAGTTTCCACAACGAGCAAAACCAAGTCAACACAGGCTTGAGCTTTAGCCACGATACCAGACCCTAGAATGAAGGGAGGTCTCAGCCAGCACCCCTCCCCTGCATGGCAAGAGAAGGGAAATGAAGCCTGTTCTCGAAATAGTCGGCCCTGCATCGGACTACAAGGTGGGGAACCGTCCCTGTTAGGATTCGAGGCTGTGGGCGCATTAAGAAATTCCCGGTCCCTTCCCCCACATATTCAATGGGGTGGGAAAACAGCAGGCGGTCAGCAAGGTGGCTTTGGGTGGCTTCTCTACTGCTCCTGACACCACCCGGTAAAACTCAAAGACTCTGGAGTGGTCCTGGAAATCCCCAGCTCCCCAACTGCCCTGCACTCAGAAATAACCAAAAGCCTCAGCCACTGCCAAAAAAGGAAAAAGAAAGAAAACCCCAGGAACACAGCAAATCCATGTCCAACTCCTTTGCCCCTTGGAACAAAACCCATTGCGGGTGCACACAAAGCGGGAGAAGGCTGGACAAAGAGGAGGCCAGGTCACACTCGACAAGGCGCTTTCTTGTCGTTTCCAAAACAGAACTGTCCTCTATTAAAACACTCTTGTTGCTCGGATGTTGGGGGGGCAGCCCCCCTCCCCTGCACACAAATCTCAAAACAAAAGACAAACCGAGGTGGGGAGGGGAGGCCTGGGGCCAGCTCCTTCTCCCCTGCACACTTCCCAAGGGTCTGAATGCCCGCAGATCTCGGCCCCAGAGGGGGCAGCTGTCTGTTATTATCCCAGCGACTCCAAGGGCCCCGGCACCAGGGAGCGTGTCCCGAGCAGGTGAACGCCATCTGCCTGGCTCTGACGAGATGCCCGTCTTCGTGCCTGCTGCTGCCACAGCCAGCCTCCCCGCCTCCCTGAAATGGCTCTCTGAGCTGGGCCAGGCTTTCTTCTCTCTCCCCAGGGGCCTCGGGCTCAGTCACTACCTGGCATTTATCACAGAGGGGGAGCTCTTTTGAAAAACACTTGGTCACCTTTCATAGAAATTGCTAAAGGCATGGAGAGTATGTGTTTGCGGGGTGGGGGAGGTCTGCCCAGTGCTGGGTATACACAGGGAAACAGAGCCCACCGACACACACCTTCCAGGGGTTAATTTTAAGAAAGATCTTTAATTGATCTACTAAGAGAAAAAAACTTTTCTACCTGCCTTTTAAAAAGCACTCCCCGCGTTAGCTAAAACATTCCCAAAGCACCCCAGGCCCATTTCCTCCTGCCCCCACCCTGGCTGTTTTAATCGGGGTAAGTGGTTCCCTGATGCAGTCTGCAAAGTACTAGTCCAGACCACGGGGAGAACAAGAGCTAAGTGCAAAAGCTGGGCTGGGGTGGGCACCATCCCGAGCTGGGAGCGGGAAGGCCACACTTCCCGCTCTGTCTCTTCTGCTCCTGGGAAGAGAAGATTTCCCCACTTAGAGCATTTTCACCGGCTGGTCTGTCAGAGAGCTGAACCGCCCACAACCCGAGTGATAGGCAGAGGGAACAACTCCACTTCCCAAGACAAGGCGAACCACGGGTGCCGGTGAGCCGTGGGCGGGTGAGAAGGGTCTCCTCGGGGTCCTATCCAGTGCTCACTGCTCCGGGCTAATGGCACCTGGAAGGAGCACAGGTCCCCACCCTCATCTCTTCCGAGTCTTGAGCAACAAGAAATCTGCGGTCTCATGTCTTCCGAGCCACACACGCTTCACTGAGCCAACCAGTAACACTTCCTCCTCGTAGAGAGGAAAGCAAAGCAAGGTGGGGACAAGCATGGGGAGAGAGCGGGCCATCCCAGAAGGGGGCAGCAGAGTTCCGGTCTGGCCTTGGGCGGCCTGGGCTCAAGGTATAGGGAACCCACCAAGGGCTTGGAGTGAGGGCTTCCCAGACTGGAAACACCCCCGGGAAGGGCTGAGCCACAGGGACCCTCTGCTTCGGAACAAAAGCCAGAAGGCAGTGAGGCAGTGTGGAGAACCTGGAAGTTAAAGTTGGTTCTGACCGCTGCTAGATGGCGGGGCCCTGCAGGACTTCTGGGGCAAAGAGAAGACCAGCAACCCACCTGACGCATTAGACCGCAGCGGGGAGCGCCCAGGGCGGTGCAGTTGCAGGGCTTGGAGCGCTACCAAGGACCCTACCAGCAAGGTCTCCCAATCAAGTCAGAGCAAACAGGCAGGGCATGCAGCACACGAAGGTGACGCACCCTGGCCCTGTGGCCGCCACCATCCCCACCGTTACTCTGGGAGGGAGCTGCAAGCCAGGAGGTTCAGGAAAGCAGCCCAATTACACGGAACAAGCAGCCCTTCCGCCCCCTGCCCCACCTCGCCCTCCACCCTCCACCTCATGTCCAGTGCAGAGGAGAGGATCCGACTTCTAGGGTCTTCACCTGGAGAACCAGCCACACCATTACCACCACACCAAAGGAAGAAGGCAGCACACAGAAGCAGTCCTCGAATTACTCCATCTGAACTGAGCTCTGTGTTGTGTCCCCGGGTCCACAGGGCCGGGGGTCCCAGTGGCACCCGTAGCAGCTGGGTAGATGCACCGGGCGCACCCTCCAGCGACAGAAGCTCTCGTCCACACCTGTCTCAGCCGACACCCAACTGCCTCTCCTTAGCATTCCCTGGCCTAGCTGCCTTTTCTCATTCTTGTGCAACAAAGCAGCAGCCCACAGGAAAAGGGCTCCAGCCCACAGCACCATCTCTGAGCTTTGTAGTATTTCAAAGGAAAGGGATTGTTTGGGGCAAGTGGTCAAAGAGGGCTTCCTTTCACAAGGAGGGTGTAGCTCACGATGAGCCTGGAAGAATAGACGGGATTTCACAGAGGACCAGAGAACATGCTCCCGTTCATGCTTCCATAGCCTTCACTCCGGGCTCAAAGCAAAGTCACGACCTGTTCTCTGCCCTGAAGGCTGTCCTGTCTTGTCACAGCTCCCGAGCCCAGTGTTCAAAGCAGACCAACCCCCATGCCTGGAGATGCCAGGACTCAAGACCTGTCATTCCCACCTGGGAGGCAGAGACCACAGGACAGCGCCCAGCTGACGCCCCTGAGAGTCTCCTCCCCACCAAGCTCTCCTTCCAGATCAGGGGATTGAGCCAGCTTCCTGGAAATGTCTCCTCCACTCTGAATCCACTTCGGAAAGGCAGGCTAGGCTGGCAGGCTGGGGAGGAGCTGGGATGGGAACATCCTGTCTGCATCAGGGCAGGGGGGTGAGGCTCAGAGGCTGCCCACGTGTGCTTAAGGCTCTCCCCACCCCCGCTAACCCCCGCAAACCCCTGCCCACCCCTGCCGGCCCCATTGAGCAGGAAGTGTTCATTCAACCGACAAACAAGCATCTGGGGGTCGTGGTAGGGTTAGGGCGGTGAAGCCAAGCTCTGATTTGTGGAAGTGAATAATCCAAAACAATGGGTGTGCGACAGCGGAGAAATCAGCCCCAGATGCGGGCCAGAGCCAGCTGCCCAGGGACCCATGGGGTAATCAATCCTGTTGATATGTTTATTCTCGAAAGGAGGACCTAGGGGAGGGGGCTAAGGTTACTGCCCTGGCAGACAATGGAAGGCAGCTGGGAGCTGGTCCTATGGTCCACCCCATCCTGGGCACAGTCTGGGGGTTCTGTGTCCTCTTCCACTTCCAGGCTTCTCTGCTCCCCAACCAGGCACTTGAGGGGAAAGGGAGATGACCACACCGAAGCCAGCTGTGGGCCTAAGTTTTCTGAAATCAGCAAAAAGTTCCCTGGGGTCCACACCCAAGGTCTTACACAAAGCACTAGAGACTAGAGTCCCCTCCCTGGGCTGAAGGTTGCCCAGAGGTCTTGCTACTTGGGTTCAAGATGGCCAAGCTTCCCCCAAACAAACTTTCCCAGAACCTCAGGACAGCTAGTGACCAGGAATCCTGGGATTTTCGTTTTGTAGACCTACAAAGAATCAAGGTGCTTAAGATCAAAATGGGGGCCTGGCAGGGCCCAGCCAGCTAGTGAGTAAGCAGCAGAGTCAGGCCCAGCACCAGACCTCACTTCCTATCCTGGGGCTCTTCCCAGGCACCCAAACGGCCCCCTGGTCCCAACATGTAACCCTAGCCCCAGTCCCCAACGGGAGACAGGATTACTTGGTTCCCTGGTGGATGGACAGCGGGGAGAATGACCACACAATGACAAACCACACAAACCTAGCATGTGGGAAACATACTAAAAAACAAGTCTGAAGACCTAATGTGTCGCACAAACTCCATGGGGAAGCAGAAACAATACAGGACTCCCCTACGCCACAGAGCTCTTCCACCCACAAGAAGATGGGCGTAAGAACCTTCCATGTGACACGATGTGACTAGGAGCTGTAGCCTCTCCACTGTGCCCAGACCTGGCTGGGACAGTCTCACCAATGCTGGTGGGGCAACAGGGCCTCCCCGCCTGGCACACATGGGAGGAAGCCTCCAAGTGCAAAAATGACTTGGGACATAGATTATTAATTGGATGGGAAAAAGCTGGGCCTGACACCTGTAATCCTGCTTCCCAGGACCAATATGCTAAGGCCTTAAATATTTCCTTAGATCCTTCCTAAAAAGGACCTGAAAGGGCCCTAGAGGGAAAGGGCGTGGAGTGAGCAGCCTAGTTAGGCAGTAAGCACACCATCACCCACTGTACCCCAACAGGTACCGGGCTGCTGGCTTCCAACGCCTCTTCTCAGCACAAGTCCGTGAAATCAAAGGGCACCTGGGTATGAATACTGGACGAGGAAGGAATACTTGTTGATCTGCCCAGCCTTCCTTGCTCGTAAGGGGAGCCTTTGATGAACAGGGAAGGGAGAATGGAGTTGAAAATCCCGAGAACAAAAGAACGGCAGTGCTTGTCACTCCGGCCCTGATCACCCATGGCACCCTCTCCAGCCATCTGTCACATCATATAGAAATTCCCTGTGTGTGACTCTGTCTGCCTGGAAAGACGTCTGGCTCCTATCCATCTCCCTATCCCCACTGAACGTGGTGCCCAGGAGGCGCCATAAACACTGGGGAACAAAACGATGAGCGAGGGGGTGCCTGGCAAGCACTGGCCACGCCCACTCCTCAAGGCCAAGGCTCTCCAAGGCAACTTCCTCTCCTTAACCTTGACAGCACTCGAAGCTCATCCTGCAGGTATCACACCTGGTCTACCTGTGTTCCCACCAGCCACCCTCTCCTCTCTCTTGGACTGCTGTGAGCCCTCAGCAGCCAGGGAGCAGAAAGGACTCGGCACACTTTACTTGGCGCTCCAAGAAGCACACAGCAGTCAGGTATGGGGGTTGGTACAAAAAGCAGAAAAGTCAGGGTTAGAACACTTCTCATCTAGAGTGGAAAAAAAAAAAAAAAAGAGCTTTCTTTAAAAACGTGTTTCATAATCCCCAGTGCAAGCAAAAATGCAGTCAGAATGCCCATTCATCTATTCCAGCATCAGTGTAAATCAAGACAATCCATTTGAAAATAATTTGGCAAAATGACTCAAGGATCTTGAAAGGAGAGGCCCCTACCTTCTGACCCAGTAATTTCACTTCTGGGAATTTATTCCAAGGAAATCATCCAAAAATGAAATGCTAAGATGTTCACTACAGTGTTATGTACAATGGTGGGGTGGGAACGGGGAGGACAGGAAGGAAGAGCCAGTAAGATGAATGACAGTTAAATAAAACCTGCGCAGCCATTAAAGTATAATTAGGAATAATGAGAAGCATGCTTATCAAAGAAAAAGCAGGCCACAAACACATGTGCAGACCTGGACAGCATTTAATCCGAGTCTAGAAGTTGTGATAAGATAACGGTGTAGTGAACATTTTCCTTTCACTTTCCAAACTGTCCCTCAAATGGACTCCAAAGACAGGCCACCCAGCTTAAGGTGGGGGAAGAGCCATGCCCAGGTCTCTGTCCTCCTTCAAACCCATCTAGTGCGTGACCAGGCCCCGGACTTCGGCAAGGGGACAAGTGGTGGTAAGACTGAACCATGGCAGCCAAACCGGGTGAGTCGAGCTCTCTGTTAACACGACACTTCCGAGAATGACATTTAACCAACAGGAGCCTTCTGGGAATATCTAAATACCCTCCCCAAAAAACCCAAACCAGGCAGGCGGGCTTTATTATACAGAGTGCACAGTTCTCCATATACAGAGACAGGGACACCGTTCCGCTCCCCAGCAGCCGCGGCAGCCAACTTTCTGCCCCAGTCAGCCATCTGGGGCTCAAAGGGAAGGTGTCAGATTGATCACCAGGGTTGGATTAAATTTTTTTTTCTTCTTAAATCCCCTTAACTGAGAAAGCAGCTTGAGCCAATTCTGCTTTTCTCGCAGACACCAAAACACCAAGCTGTAGTTACCCCAGTTCATCTTCACACCCCCAGCATTTGGGGGAGGGGCGGACCGAGCTTTCCAAGCAGCTCTCTGCAGTCCCACCTCCCTCATAGAGAAGCTGGAAGCACAGGCTTAAAGGAACAGGATGCTGGGAAAGGGCCACATTCCCCAGAACCACCGCCTCCCCACCGCCCGCAACCTCACCACCACAAGCGACAGGGTCTCCCTTCAGAAGAGGGAAGCGGCAGTGCCTCCCACAGGCCTCGCTCCCGGATCCCCAGCTCCACTCAGGAGCCTTCCCCCTCCTCTGCTCCGCTCTGCCAATGCAGAGGTCTTTCAGACTAGCGGACTACTCTACTCGCCCCGGCCTGACCTCCACCACTTAACATGGCCTCAGAACTCACTGAGAGGGTGAGTGGAGGAAGAAGGTCACGGTGTCCAAGGATATACCAGCACTTTCTTCCCACGATCTTTTCTCCCCTCAGCAACCTGACCAGGAGATATTCCCATTTTATAAAAGTCTTGGAGATGCTGCCCTTCTGTGGCTGACTCCTTTGCATTCTAGACTTTCTACACCACACTGGCTATTGCAGACCACGCTCAACAGGGGACAGGGAACCAACCACTACTGAGCACTGAGTATGTGCCAAATGCTCTTATACACACACTTTTTTTTTTTTTTTAGATTTTATTTA
This sequence comes from Lontra canadensis, assembly GCF_010015895.1. NCBI lineage: Eukaryota > Metazoa > Chordata > Mammalia > Carnivora > Mustelidae > Lontra > Lontra canadensis. Next base: position 16,569 of record NW_022631351.1, read on the forward strand.
TTTGAGAGAGAGTGCATAGAGGGGAAGGGACAAGCAAACTCACCCACTGAGCTGGGAGCCCGACATGGGCTCGATCCCAAGACCCTGAGATCGTGACCTGAGCGGAAGGCAGATGCTTAACTGACTGAGCCACCAGGGTGCCCCCTACACACACTCTTCCTAATTCTTCTAACGTGGAGAAGAGGAACTCTAGCCTCATCCCCCATCCCCAGATGAGAAACCGGAGGCTCAGAGAAGAGCTGACTTCCTACTCACACAGCTTCTGCGTGATGAGCTAGACTTGAGCCCACCTCCGCCCCTGTTCAACTGTCCAAAGTTCCTCCAGGAACCAGCCTGCAAACCACCTGTGTAGCTCCCAGCCAGGCCTACACCAAGCTGTGTAGACATGTGCTTTCATTGAGGAGAAAGGCAGGCAAAAACCAGGGTAAAGGAACTCCTGAGGATTTACCTCTAATGGGGAAATTTCTAAAGACACAAGCGGCAGTGGCAGCAACAGCATGGGACAGGGGTTCTCCAAGGAGGAGGGTGCTGCCTCCCAAATCAGCAGCTCAGCAGCTTCTTCCAAAACCTTACCACCCACTGAGCCTGCCTTCAGCCCAACAACTAGGAGGATCCTTAATCACCCCCACTCCCAGGAAACCCATTCTGTTACCTGCTTTCTGACCCAGACCCTCTCTGAGTCTGTTAACAATCAACCCTCCAGGCAGGCATCAGCCTTCCAAAGGCACAATGACCGCCTCCAGGAAAAATGGCCCAAAGCAGGTTCTGCATCAATTTATTAGGCTTTAAAAGGGGTCCAGAAGAAGGGGGGGGGCAGTGAAGACATGGTGTTTCCGGTATTTTTACTGTCCTTTTGTTGGCCCCTTCCTCTTTCAAGGAGGCAGGTGGTATGGGAAAGGCGTAAGGAACCAGCCAACCACAAAGATCAGTGCTCAGGAGCCCAGTTCCAAACTCACTGTCTGGACACACTCCGCAGTTTTTCAGGTTTTGACAGAAGGGGGGCTCTCTCAGCTCACAGAGCCCCCTGAAATCCAGCAACTAGAGGCCACCTCCTGCTGCTCCCGCCATCACGGACGCTCGGGTACCTGCTCCACACCAGGCAGAGAGAAGGGGGTAGGGCTTCAAGGTGAATCAGGTGTGCCCCGGCCTCTAGGGCCTTCCAGTCAAGTTGGGGGAGAGATTCACCACAATCACCAACGACTTCCAAGGGAAGAAAAGCATCAGATAAAAGTCATGTGGAAGATGGGATGCCAGGGTGGCTCAGCTGGTTAAGTGTCTGACTTTGGCCCAGGTCATGATCCTGGGGTCCCGGGACCAAGCTCTGTATCAGGCTCTCTGCTCAGTGGGGAATCTGCCTCTCTCTCTCTCTCTCTCACTCTCTCTTTGTCCCTCCCCTGTCCCCCAGGGTGTGCTCACTCTCTTGTGCTTTCGCTCTCAAATAAATAAATAAAATCTTAAAAAAAATAAAGTTATGTGGAAGAAAAGCCAGCCTCTAAGATGAGAAATGTTGGCTCTGGGCTCCAGCCCCCATTCCCAAAAAAGAGAAAAAAGAAAAAAGGATCCAAGGAGGAGAGAGGCCCGGCTTCAAAGACGCCTAAGACAAAGGTTACATGGAACAGGTTTTCAGTTACAGCCCCATTGCTGGACAGTCAAGATCCCAAGTGTCATTCAGGTGTTGGAACCTGGAGCAGAGCCACCCAGACAGGCCCTGATCTCAAGGAACCTAGGTGGGCGAGAGAAGCACAAATAACTTCAATCCCCAACCTCAGTCAGTCAATCAGCACGTACCTGGCAAATGGAGACATTCATGCAATGCATTTGCAGGATGAATGAATAATGCGAGTGCCTTAAGAAGGCAGAAAAGGTGTGCTGGAGAAGAACCTGGAGCCCAGTCCTAAAGGCAAGCTGGGCCTCCAGGCACGCAAAAGGAGCATCAGGCCTCCTGGGTGGAGGGGAACGGCACGTACCAAGGCCCAGCGACACACGAGAACGTGGCACATCCAGGGAACTCCAAGAAGCCCCTCTGTTCATGAGGGACCAGGGGTGCCCCAGAGCAAAGGCGCCGAGCCCACAAGACCTTGGGCCCAGCCGGAGAGCACGGGCTGCACCTGAAGCAGAAGAGAAAGCAGTGGCATCGAGACACAGGTGCAGCACGGCCGGACGACCGCTGCAGAGCAAGAGCTCCGGCAGCAGCGTCCAGGTGAGGGACTTGAGCGCGGCCAGCCGTTGCTTGAGGCCCGGCGGCTGGCGGGTGTCCATCCCTGGCGTCTGTCCCTGAAGGGGCTCCCTTCACCCCACCCAGCTACTGTCCTGAGTGAGCGCACTGCATCACCCGGATATACTGCAGACACTGCAGGGGCTCTTCTGGGCGGTTCTGCACAAGCAGGCGGCCAGCTCTGGGGCCCAGGTGGGCCTTCACCTGCCCGAGCCCCAGCTTCTGCCCCCCGTGAAAGACGGGGGAATGCAGGCTAAACCCAGGGAGCTGCCGAGCGGATCAAAGAAGACGGGTACGACTCGGGCGCATTGGCGTGCAGCCAGTAAGCCCTCTGCGGGGGGGCAGACCAACCACAGTCCCTCATTCTGACGTCCCTGAGTGCCTACTGTGTGCTGTTTTGGTCAGGAAGAGCAGAACGGAGGAGACGGAGTAGAAGACCACCAGCACAAAAACGGACAGAATGCCTCCCCACAGTGGATGAAGCGGGGTGCGCGGGGGGGGTACAGTGTGAGGCCCTTGGCCTGTGAAGTGAAGGGCTGGGTAAGGAAGGAAAAGAGGGAAGCCATGACATTTCACGTAATGCCAGACCGCCTGGAGATAAAAGCAGAAAGCTGGCTGGGAAAATGGAATATGGACTGCTCTACCCTGCCCTTTCCAAAGCTCTGGGACTGAAAACTTAGTCTACCCACAACCTCCGGGGCCATAGTTGGAGCACAGCTATGGGCCTGATTCCAACCTTCCCAAGGCACCGTTTATGAGCTCACTGTTCAGGAAGGTTCTGGTCTGGTCACAAGTATCCGCTCTCCCTCCTGTGGCTGGCTGACTGCTGAGACAGAGTAAGGCACAGTTTGCGCAGCAAGGACAGCACTGATGCGGACTGAAGAACCGCACGGACCTGAGCTCTGATGGGGTGCACTGCGGAGCTGGCTGGGGGAACTGGAACGCTTCTGTGGATTGAAGTGTATGCATATAAGCGGCCCTGGCTGGCAGCCACCAGCAACGACAACGGCCAGCCTTCTCCCATCCAGGCCAGGAGGCATGTCCCTCAAGGACCCACTACAAACAGTTCTTTCTTATCACTACCACTGAATAACGCATCTGGCACAGAAATTCAAGATGGCACCACCGGTACCCGAAGATAATGGCCAGGCCAAGTCAGGCAGTGACACAGGGTGTGCACTCAAGAGATGCAGAAAGCAAGGCCCTTTCTCCCAAGATGGGCAAAGGGAAGAACAAGAAGGGAGAGCTGTGGTCTCCAAGAAGTAAGCCGGCTATCTCCCCCAGTCCCTCCAATCAAGGAAGCCAGGTTCAGACAAAACCAGCAGCCCACTTAGACCTCAAACGTTAAATGGTAACTCGCGTCACCAGGCAGCTTTGAAAGTCTAACACAGCACGTGTCATGGGGCAGACAACCTGTACAATGACCTGTTTCCTCCAAATTGCACCCCGCACCTTATGGCAGGGGGTGGGGGGGGGACACCTGGGAATAAAAACAGAAGGCTCCCCGCCTTCTGGGACAATACAATACTGATAAATAATGACTTACACTCCACAGGTCTATTCACTGAACCCTAGCCTTCGGATTTTTAAGGAACTCAGGAGAAGACTCCAGGCTTCCTGGACAAAGAAAGGGCAGGGTATCTGAGTTATGAGAACATTCCAGGGGAGGACAGAGGAGAGAGGTCCAGTGTCCTTCCCCCTCCCCCACCCCATGCCCTAGCACTGGGAACCTCTGGTCAGCCCTGGAGCAAGTCAATTAAGCTCCCAGAGCACCTAAAACTACTCTTTAGCTGGGAAAGAAACATCTTTGAAAAAAGAGAAAAGAAAAAAGAAAAAACTCTGCCTCTAGGGCTTAATTAGCTTTGTAAAAGGCCAAGAGATGCACAGATAACACAGACTTTTGCCCAAAAAGGGGGAAAACTAAACTACTCCTGGTAACAGACAAGATCCATGTCCCCAGCCCCCGGGACCCCTCTCGCAGGTGGGGCTGGGAGGCAGGCCCTAGAAACCAGTTTCTCCAGCAGGGCAGGATACCAAGGCTCCCCATCTTCCCTGGAGAAGGCAGTGCTCCAGCCTCCTGTCCCAGCCTGCTAGCCAGACCCTGTCCCAACAGGCAGTGGAGGACTGCTCCTGGCCATGCTACCTGCCACACTACCTGCCTTCAGGCAAGTAGAGGGCAGAGAGAAGGCCTGCAGAGGCAGTGGGCGGTGGGGGGAGAGGTTACATCTGGGATTCCAGAAGCCTGGATTCCAGGGACGGGGAGGCTTGAGGGGAATTCATCCAGAGGTGAATAGTACAGACCCAGAGAGGCCTACAGCAACTGTCCATGTCTGCTTCTACCCGTTAAGTAAGGCTGCAAAGACTGGGGGGATGGGAGGTGGGGAACCGGCAAAAAACAAGAGTCCCCTCCCTTCAGGCTGGCCTGGGCCCACCGCAGCAGGACAAACAAGTAGGGTACAGCAGCTCTCCTGTGCCCCCCCCAATAAGATTTACTGAGTATCAGTTATTGAAAGTCGGGTGGCACGAGGTATTACGCTAAGCATTTTATAAGAACCTTCTCATTTAATCCTCAAGCATGCCCGCTGAGCGTGCTCCCCCCCAGTTTACAGACACAGAATGGAGGAGCTGGGGCCCACAGAACCTGTTTCTTGGAGTCCACAGCTGCTCCTTCTCATTCTTCCTTTTGACCATCCTAGGCCCCACTCTTCCAAGTCACATCTTTTCTTTTCCAAATACCCCTGAATTCCTGTGGTTAGTGACCAAATCAGCTGCATTCAAACCCAGGTCTGTGGACTCCAAAGCCCCAGCTCACAGGCTCCAGACGTGGGGACGGGCTCTCCAGTCTTTGGGCCGTAGGCAAAACCCTGTCAGAACAAAATCCCTCTTTGGCAATCAGGGAAGGGGCCTGCACCTTTCACACAGTCCTCTGGTGTGGCCCCATTCTCTCGCCAGCCTCTGTGCCACTCCACGGGCCACCGTAGTCTCTGGCAGCCCTCACGGATGACAGCCCTGGTCCTCACCCCCAGAGAACACCGCTCACTCACTAATCCCACAGGTCAGGTAGTGGGAGAGCCTCAAGGCCAGTGTCCACTCCCGGGGTGCTCCCAGGAAAGCCTGCAAGGCTGCAGCTTCACCTGCAGACCCCACCCCCACCCCAGGCATTCCATCCCCAAAGCGTTAGAGGCAAGCCCCCCTGGGGAGCCAGGAAAGGAAAAAGCCAGCCTGATTTACAGAATTTACCAAAAGGGTCCGTTTTTCACCAAGTTCCAGGTGCTTTGGGGACAACTCCAGGTTTTTAGGAGAAAGAGATTAATGGCAGGGAGTTAATGGGGCAGTGATATATTCTGCCTGAAATTTTCTGAAAAGTTCCGTGTCGAGGTGTGCAAGTCCACTGGACCTGCTGTGATTTAGTATGGCAGCCCCTGAGAACAGGCAGGCCCACTACATCGGTAAATCTGCTCAACGAGGTCGTTTCTGGAGGGCGGTTTACAAGATATATGGCCTGAGGTGTTGCCAAACTTCCCAGCTAGCTGAGCCCCAAATGTGAAGACAATGGGAGAGCCAAGGTAGAGAGCCGGCCCCCCTCTCCTAGGAGGTGGGAAAAGTATATCGGGAGCAGCCAATGCTGGAGATCCAAGGAAAGCCAAACTTAAGTTCTCTGGCTTCCTGCTTGTGCTTGGGTGTGGGGGAGGGTTGGAGAACAAAGGCACTCGAGTGCAGAGCCAAGAGGGAACTCAGGCATCACCCACCGGGATACCATCTTATCACTGAGAAGACAGAGCCTTGGACGCTAGCACACATGGCAGGCTGGTGTCTCCGACCAGGATCTGACTTTCCCTGGGCAGTCACGCCCCTGACCACTGTCCCCACCCCCCGACTCCAGTCCCCAGCCAGACTGCACTGCCCAGGCCTTCCCTTTTCTCAAAAGGCCTCACCTCTGATCTCACAGGGAGAAGGCAGGATGGCATCATGCCTCTCTAGCTCAGGGGTCACCAGGCTCACCAGCTCATCTGGGAGCTACAGACATTGCCTAAATGATGGCAGACACAATCCCTGAGGGTACAATCCTCCCCTCCAACAAGTCCTGAGCAGGGAGAGATCACACACGCCACCCCTGATCTTTCCGTGGGCGACAGATGCGATCACGATCATCGTCCCAAGATGAGATGCTCCCTCACTCTGTAGCTCCCACGGATGTAAGAGTCCGTATCAGATCGATTACAACACCATCATTCCCCATTACCTTTGCTGGAGGATTTGATTATTGGATTAATTCGTAATCTGCCTTCCTGGTTGTTTTTTGCCTATTGCTCTCTTTATACCAAAATCACATGTAAGTAGAACTTAATCAAATGGCCCCAAAAAAGGCATTTGAATGTCTCAACTGCTGATGTCGATGCATTAGAGGCATTACTGCTTCTCCTCTGATTTTCTCCATACTCCTCACCTTATTCTGAAATCCCTAGAACCAAAACCCTTATCTGTGGACTTAACACAGTGGCAAAGATAATCCAAGGGAAAGTCCTGCTTGACATCAGGGCTGTGCTTTCCAGTGGATTTCCAGGGCCCACCCCAGCCATCTGGGACACCTCCATGCCACAGCTCAGTGGGCACCAACCGGGAACGGGGCACAAATGGCTAGGTGCTGACATGGGGTCCCTTTCGGGGAGAGGGTGCTGCCGGTGGCTGCAGCAGTGGGCTCAAACTCTCCAATCTCCCTCCAGGAGCTCACGGTAATCTGATGATCGCAGTGGATAATTAGAGTCTCTTATCAAAACAATTAGCGGATGAATGAACAGCCAGCTCCGTCTCCAACACAACTGCCCGGAGAGCAGCAAGGAGGGAGAGGGAGAGGCAGGGGAAATGACGAATCACAGCCAATGGCCATCCTGTCCGCTTGGGAATAGGCGTCCCAATTCTAAAGCACACACTCACTGCTCCAGCCTCACCTCGGGCTGGGCTCCTCCGTGCCCGCCCTGTCCCCAGCGGAGGCCCAGAATGCCCTCCCCAAGCGCCTTCCCTTTTCCCGCTCCTCCTCTGGGAAGTATCAGCCTCGTCGTCCTCCTGGCACCCTCTTCCCTGCAGAGTTCTGTGCAGACCCTCTATTTACCCAGGCTGGGACACCCCAGGGCAGCACTCAAAGCTCTTACTTTCCGTGGCTACTGGCACCACGGTAAGGGCTCCATAAAGGTCCATGGCTCCAATGAGCAAGCGAGCCCGGCCTGCTTCTCTCCCTCAGTGTTCCCTGGGAATACCCAGGCCGTTCCACCCAGTGCCCCCGTCTGCAATCTCATTAGCTAATGTTTAAAATTCAAAGCTCCTCCATCATTCCCGTGTCTCCCCATCTGTAAACAGGCCTGTGGGTCCAATGCCATTTGTTTCCACCGGCAAAAATATACAAGGATTAGCCAGAAAGCCCTCTGGAAACGTAATCCAAAGTAGCCTGGATCTAAGGTGGGACTGGTCTGCCAGAAGAGGTGGTCCTTCCTGTTTAGTTTTTGTGGACCTGGGAAATGAGGCCAAGAAGAAGGTGGGGGACCCCGAGAGGTCTATGGGGCTCTGACCAAGAGGTGCCCCAGAGGAAGAGCCCCCTGGATTCTAAACAGGACTCAGACACTGGCAGGTGGGGGGCCCACCATCTCTGGCCCAACCTCTCTAGGGTCTTACCCTAGAGTCACCCCAACAAACATTCTGGAGTATGCTGGTGCAGTGGGGTGCCCCTGCCACATTCCTAGTATTCAACTGAAAGGGAGGGAAAAGGAAAGAAAGAGGTAAGGGCAGAGCCCAAAGCAGAGCTCTCCATCTGCTTTTGTTTTCCATCGCATTCCTTTCAAGGTCTGAGTTCTGCTAAGCCCCCGAAAGCCCATGGCGTCATCTGTCCACTTCCCCCTTTGCAATCTGCCGCCCGGCCCGCTCCTGACAGCCATCCATCACTCTGTAACGTGCTGACCCCAAGGCTCAGGGGACGGAATTTTCAAGTCAAATGTAGCCGTTAACATAAATAAAGCATCGCCCCGGATTTCTTTCTTTCTTTCTCTCTCTCTCCCTTTTTTTTATGATTCTGCAGCTGCTGCTGGGGACTCGGTAGGCAACAAAAGTGAGGCCAGACAGGCAGAGGAGAATGGCAATTCTACTTTTCTGAGTCATAACAATTATGACGTGGTGATAAGAAACATTTTCTATGCATTTTTTAAGCACCAGTTATCCTGTTTTGCAATTGTCCCTGGGGAAAGGAGGACAGAGTCAATGGGACTGAAGACTCCAAGCCAACTGCCCTAAGCAAGGCAGACCCCGGGGGGTCCCTCCCACAGCCCACCCCAGTGCACCCCCCCTAGCCAGGGCACACTCTGCATCTTAAATAAAGCAGTGTCCTTTAAGCACATTTACATGCAAACGGCTTCCTTGTACCAAATATAGTTCCGTAAGCCAGCGTTTATTTTTAAACATGAAGAAGAGTCTCCCATAATAAAGCTCATGATAAATGTTATGATCCTCCGAATGGTTTTTAGGGGAAGAGGAAGAGCGACTGGGGGACTGGGCAGGGGAATGGAAGCTCTTCTGGGGGGGTGTCCCTCTCCCCTTCTGCACAGCCATTGGGATGGTCTCTCTAGGCAGACGGCCCTGCTCTCCCCTCCTCGCCCTGTGCGCTGTGAGGAACACACCAGGGCCCAGCAGGGGAGTGACGAGCAGAGGCAAGGTCCTCCATGCCAATGCCAAAGGGACAGTCATCAGGAGATCTAACCCGCTGGGCCAGAAGAGGGCAGAGGCCCTGTGAGAGGCCAGGTGTGTCCCAGAGCTCTGTTGACACGCCACAGTCAGGGCCTCTGAGTCAAAAGCCAGGCCCACCAGAGACTGTAGGGCGAGGTAACTACAAGCTTCCGGTTTCACTGCTGATCTTGCGTGTGGCCTTGGCCAGGTCACAGCACCTCTCTGAGCCTCCCTTTCCTCATCTCTATCATGGCAGAGGCCAGCCCAGAGAGAATGGGCCAGGTTCACCCCAGGCCAAACTATGCATGATTCCCAGTCAAACCAGAAGCCCCCAGCAGCTCTCCCTCAGGCAGAAGGCGGCTTTGCCCACTCCTCAACCAGCATAACACTGTCTTGACATCCTCACTCACATCTTGAAAGACCTGGGGTTCCTGCAACTCCTTCTGGGAGAAAAATCAACAGCCCAGTCACCTGGGTGTCTACAAAAAGACACAAGCAATGACAATAGGATATAAAGGCCACGGACTGATCTGACTCCCTCGAAGTATCTCCCCAACCTGTGGCCCAACCCCCTTCCAGAACTGTCACTGAGCATAGAAGCCATTACCCCAACCTTGGAAATGTGGTGCCTAGCATCCCCTCAACAATGGGGGCTCCTCTGACACCAAGCCTGACCTCCTCCCGGTTATCCTGGAACAGGGAAGCCCACGTCTGCCCGTCTTGGAGACCCAGGGCTGGAGCGTACAACACTTTCCCTCCCTAGATCCTCTGAATGGTGGGTTTTCATGGGAAGTGAGAAGGGTCCCCATATGGAAGCAGCTAGAAGCCAATGCCTGTTTCACAGGTCCAACAGTAAAGTTCCAAAAAAGTGTTCTGGAAACTACCAGATTCAAAACCAGGGGAACAAATGTATCTCCCGGACTTTTGGAAAAAAGGGACTTTGAGAGTCTAGTCCCTCGTCCCCACCAAAACTCTGATCCCGGAGGAGAGACGGACACACCACGGAAAGTGAGGAGGGTAGCTGTGAGTCTGAATAAGCCTGTGACCCTGAGAATTAATGACAGACTTTTTTTTTTAAAGACTGTTCAAAGCAGACACATTAAGAAAGCTGAGTATTTATCTTTCTGACATTTTAAAATACGCTGCAAAAAGGGGAATCTTAAATCAAGGTGCTTTTTTAAAGGCAACATTGTACCAGGGATAAGACCACTTCCTCTCTCCGTTCAAGGAGCATGCCTGCCGTGGAGCAAGGCTTACTGCATGTGACAGAGCCTGGGCTTCCCGTACAATCTGTACCGAGTCATGACCAGCAGGACAGCCGGCTGGTCTGGAGATGCCACCACACACAGCGCCCTGTCAGAGCCTCTGCCGCCCACCCCGGGCCCGCAGGCTCAGCCCAGGCCCTGCACTACAGGGTAGCTACCTCCCCTCAAGGGAGCCACGGGCTCTGCACAGGCTCATGAGGAACAGACATGCTTCGGACCTTACTCCAGGATCCAGCTCCCCGTCAACTGCTCCGAGGTCTATCCCAAGCAGAGAGCCCCCACTTCTTAGGTACCTGAGGGAGGGGCTGGCCTTGTGGCGTCCTCCTCACCCCAGAGCGCATGTGAGGGCTGGGGCATGCAAGGGAGGAGCCCTGGATGGCTTCTTGGGCGAATTTTGGTCCAATGTTGCATCAGCTGTGGGGAGAGCCTTCGACATAAGCCAAGGAACTGTGTACATCCCAAACGGTCCAGCTGACACCCACTGCCTAGCACACTGATGCAGAGCGTGGCCTGGTTCCAGAAGTGTCCTGGTTCAGATATTATACGGTCCCTCGCACCTACCCACCAGAGCCTTGAACCAAGGGAGGAAAGACACCTGCATTAAATCCTTTGCGGCAGGCAGCCCCCCGCCAAAGCAGAGGGCAGAACTGAAAACCAACGGGAGACTGCTTCTCCATCCCGCCAGAGCCCAAGGGAGACCTGGGCCAAACTCAGCTGTCAATGGAAAAAAGTAACAAACCACAAACTGCCACCACCATGGAGGGAGGGCTGCCCCAAGGGGTACTGGGGCCAGGAAAATGATTGGTGGTGACCACGAGGGAGGTGTCTCCCACCTTACCTTATAGCCCCAATTCACCTGCAGTTAGGAGGAAGCTAGTAATACAGCCCCCAGGTCAGCCAGCATGACCTGCTCACCCCCACGCACCTCCTCCCAAGACCAGCCATCTGCTTCTATTTCATTCACTACGGTGGTTACCAAATTCTTCCTGATGTCGAGTCTACAATGTTACTAGAAGTCAGCCTGCCCGCAGTCCCTTGAGTTAATGGGGAGCAAGGGTGACCCCTTCCTTGCTCACAGGGGCCCCTCTCCACCATCACTGGCCACCTCACTTCCCCCTGGCCGTTCTCCACCAGAGTGAACAGAGAGGAAGCTTCCTGCCCATCATGCCCATGGTGAGGACACAAGGTCTGTCTGCTGAAAGAGACCAAACCTTAGCATGACCAACAGCTCCATCCCTGTGCCATCCCAACATTCCTCCCCCAAGCCCAAATCTGAAGGATGCAGCCTGCTCCAAAATCCCCAAGACAGGTTCCCACCCACACCAACAGCAAGCAGCAAAGAGACACCACGACCAGATGGCCACCACCAGCCACCCTTAACTGTGCCAGCTCTCCAGAGCACTCAACTCTGGTAGGAGACCACCACACTGGTAGTGGGGATGGGGTCCTAGGGTGCCTGTTGAGGCCAACGGGAGGAATAATGAAGAATCAGCTAATTACAGTCACTGAAGGCACTGTTATATGGTTTATTAAACTCTGCAAAGAAAAAAATATAGCAAATCCATCAATGCAAATGCTTTTCTATACATCAAGCCCTTGAATATTTCCTCAGTCCAAGTAGAAAAAGAGCTTTACACATGTGTACACACAAGCACATGTCCCAGCATGATAACCTCTGTACGTGAAATCACAATGTAGAAAGCAGCAGAGGTGCGTGTGTCGCTGGAGAGACAAAGGCCCGGTATCTGGGCGAGGGCACGTTACACCATGAAAGTGTGTCTGTGCATGGACCCAGCACTTAGACCAGATGCTGAATCATTTCCAGATGCTACTGTCTAGGACAGCCTTTGTTAAGGAAGAGGAGAAAAAAGCTTGCCCTTCATGTCCAGATAGTTGGGTTCAGGTTACACGAAACAGGATTAGTTCAGAAAATAGTGCAACTTCACAGCCAAGGCAAAAACCAAAGAACGAAAAACATGTAGGCAGCCGAAAGGACTACGGGACTGAGCAGTTACAAAGGCCGAAGACTCCTGGTTTAATTCTAACTCCCCTCCCTCCACCCTGCCCGTGTAATCTCACCTTGAGGGGATGGGGTCCCCCTTAGGCCTAAGAACAGGGCTGGCATTCCTCCGACAACAAAATCCAGTGGCATCCAATGCAGGGGAGGGGTGGCGAGGCTTGGCTCCTGCCTGTGCCTGGCTGTCATGCCCCCCTCAAGGCTATGCCAATCAGCTGGCCAAGCCTTGGCCATCGAGCTCCCCACCCCCACCCGAGCAGCTGCCACTGAGGACAAGCAGTGTTGGTGCACGCAGTCCAGGTACACAGGAGGAAGAACTGGCAGAGAAGGGGCCCAGAATGGTGCGGGTCCCATGCCCCAAGGGCCCACTAGCACCCAAAGCCGAGGCAACAGTCCTCTGGCGAAGCCAGAATCTGAATGCGTTGCATGGCCCACACTGCCCCACCTGGGCTTTCCCACCAGACCACACCACCTGCCCTTCCCAAGAGAAGAGCCTCCAAGCACAGGTCCATGTGGGTCCCACTCATTCTCTTGAAAATCGTTCGTCACAGACCTGCAGGGCTGGAAGGTCACTCACTGGAGGTTATCTCGTCCAAATCACCTTATCTCCCAGATGAGAAACCAGGGCTCAAAAAGGTTAAGCAACTTGCCCAAGGTCACCCAGCTCACAGGCTGAAGAGCTGTGACTACATCCCAAAGCTGCCTAGCTCAACCCACGCTCCTTCCACTGGGCTAAGTTCCTGGAAGCCAGCTGCTGCTCCCAGTCCTGGGAGGCGAAGGAAGTGACAAGGGGGATAATCAGACGGTGGCGGCGGTGGTGGCGGCCAAGGAAGGCGGCGGCGGCGGCAGTCGCATGGCCAGGAAGCCTGGGTGGCAGCCACAGCCACTGCATCAGTCAGCGCAGCAGAAGCTGCTGCACACCTAGGTCACAAGGAACCCCAACGTGGAGGAGGGGGCTGCAGGAGGGAGGGGCCCAGGAGCCAGGAGCCCCCGGTGCCAGTCTCCACTAAGCCCCTGACAACGGGCCAAGCCTCGACCAGGTCAAGGTGCAGCAGTGGGCCCTGTCTCCCCGGGTGGACAAGAGGACCCTGCAAGCCCCCGGCCCCCACGGCCAGTCTCCCGGCCCTGCCTGTAGCTTCGGCTGCACTTGCCGGCTACAGGGCCTCTGGTGAGCCACTTCACCTCTCTGGGCCTTCACTCCCTGGCCTGGGACGAGGGGACGTGACCTGGCTGAAAGCGAGGCTCCTTGGTAAGAACTCCCAGGAGGCCAGGGAAGCCAGAGGCGTGCCCCCAGATGACTGGCTCCCCGGCGCCATGGCCAACGCTGACCCAGAACAAGTGGCCCACATGGGAGTCAAATGCCTTGGAGGCAGGCTGAGTGCCCACCGGGGACCGGAGGGGACAAATAAAGTGTGTCACTGCTGGCACTCAGGTCAGGAGGCGAGCAAACACATGCACACGCCTCCTCCCACGCAGCATTGTTCCCGGTGCCTCCGTCAGCACTTCTGCCGGGCTTGACAGCCGGGGCTTCCTAATAGGGCAGGCTGGACCCGGCGGACACCCGGTCACTTCCCCTCTAGCAGTCCGCGGGGACACGCCACTGCCTGGGGGTGGGGGAGGTGCCAGGAAAGCCAAGCTTGTCCTCAACAAAGGACTGGGAGCCAGCCAGCGACATGGAGGGGCCCCTGGGGCCCCTTGTACCACACACACGTCGGCTCCTCAGTCCTCCCACCTCTTTGGGCATCCCCGACGGGTGGGTAGTCACCAGGCAGCAGGTAGCTCACTACCTCCCTCCAGGGGCCTCCTCTGTGACCACCTGGGGTCCAGATTCAGGAGAGCAGAAGCCTCTCCTGTGTACACATCCACCCTCGGGCTGTGGTTCTCCCCTGGATCCAAACACAGCAGCATCCTGCAGACTGGCCGCCTGGCAGAACAAAGGTCACAGCTGGCTCCTCCCTCACCCACCACCCCCATCCTGACCACGCTCGTCCTCTCCAAGGCTGCCAGGCTGAGACACTAACAACTCCAAGCCTGACAAGCCGGGTCTGAATTCCAAACTTCCAAGCCCTATCAACTTGGGGTCTTAACGCAACCTCTCCGTACCTCACTTTCCTCATCGGCAAAACAGTGTAATAATGGAACTGAGAAGTATAAACGGTTTAGAACGTGCCTGGAACACAGTAGGGCCCATACAGAGGAGACAGGCTTCAGTAAAACCGCCTTCAAGCTCAACACCAGCCATTTCCTTCGGCATTTCTTCATCCAGCTCCCCCACCATCTGGTGACCCTCTAGTTCGCTCCAGACAGCACGGGCCCTGGGCTCCAGGCGGCTCTGCCACTTCCTCACAGTATGACAAGGGGCAAGAAACTCAGTCTCTAAAGCCTTAGTCTCCTCTTCCAAATTAAGAGGATCCTCTGACCTACCTCAAAGGAGGACTTTAAGGATGGAATGGGAATGCATGGAAGGCACCTCGCTATTATTACGAATTATTAACAACAACAACATCATCCTTCTCCTTTCGGGCACGATCCTTGCTCGGTGAGCCTGCGTTCCTTTCTTTCAGCCACAGCCAACCACTGGCAGATGGACCCAACCGTCAGGTAAAGCCGAGGGTCACTTTCTCACTCGAGGTTCAAATGAAGCTTCCCCACCCTATGCCTGTAAAGTTGGTAATTTTTGAACCCGCATACGGGACTTTACATTTATGCCTATTAAATTCCATCCTGTTTTCCCCCTGGAATGGGAGCAAGGAGGGTTCGCTCATCAGCTCTGACTCAACCAGCACGGAGGCGCTGTCCCCAGAACCGCGATCCCCAAGAGGTGACAGAGTCCAGAGAAGCTGGCCTCTCCGAACTATACAGGGGGCAGCCGCAGCTGTGAGGGCTTGGGGCCAGCGCTGCCCTCTGTCTGCCCAATGCCAGGACACGAGAGAGGGCTCTGACTACCCAAGTCCTATAAGGCAGGAGGGAAAGCGCCATCCTCTCGAAATGAAAGCCACACGTGTAAACTGTTGTCACAAACAAAGCCCCTTCTCGAGGCCTCCACTGCATTCCCCCCACAGAAATGTGTTTCATTTCTTCAACATCAACACAAATCAGATTTATGACATTCTGCTGATAGTTCCAGGATGGGGACTGAGCAAGCTGTGCTTCCTGGGAACAAAAGGCACTTGTGTCTAAGTGTGCAAGGAAGAAGAGCAAAATCTGTCTCCTGGACTCAGGGGTCTGGCAATGGCGGGCCACTGGCAGAAGCCATCATATACAAGGACCTTTCTGCCATCCGCCCCATGGTGGCTGCAGGACACAGAGGCAGACTCAAGGATGGCGTTCAAGATCACACGTCCGGCCAGACCTCAAACTGGCCTGCCACAGTCCGCAGAGGTTCACGCCATTTAAAGCCTCTCCCCGCTGAGGCCAGACCTATCAATTTCATGAACACTTTCTGGGACTCCGGAGCGGCCCAACGAGGAGCGAGACTCATGGCCTGTCCTCGGAGGCGGGGGACGAGAATACACGCACCATTGTGGAAGACAAGCACTCCGTCCCCTGGAAGGTGGTGGAGAAGCAGGTGGGGGACTGGGTGCCCACTCGGACTTTCAGTTCCTACGACTTCTCCCAGGCTGAATGAAGCAGAGGGATTCCTGGGGAACGCAGGCAGGAAAAGGAAGCCGTTGGGGGAAGGGCAGGACACATGAATCTCTCAGAAGGACCAACCCCCACTGGGAGCAAGAGCCAAGGTGACGTCGTGGTGCAAGCAGGAGCACCAGAGCCGGAGAGACTCAAATTCCAGCTTCACGGCTTCCTGCGTGGCTTTGCCCAGATGACTTAACCTTTCTGAGCTGCGGCTCCCCCATCTGCAGAAAATAGGGAATGAACAGGACCATCCCTAGGGTTCTCCTAGCAGTCACCTTCAGGTTCTAGCCAGGAACTTCTGCACCTTTGGCCTGCCCTATTTAAACTGTTCACTGCCATCCAGAGGAACTATTAATACGGTAAGGTGCCTAGTTCCCTTTTACCTACTGAGTGTTTGCAGTAGGCAAGGCAAATCTATTGAACAGGGGCGCCTGGGTGGCTCAGTCGGTTAAGCCTCTGCCTTCAGCTCAGGTCATGATCTCAGGGTCCTGGGATAGAGCCCTGCATTGGGCTCCCTGCTTGGTGGGAGTCTGCTTCTCCCTCTCCTCCCCACTCATGCTCTCTCTCACTAGATCTGTCCTCTCTCTCAAATAAATACATAAAATCTTTTTTTTAAAAAACGTAGATTAAACAGACACTGCCTGACATGGCCCCCTATCTTGGGGGACCCACCCAAATCCCTCCCAAAGCCCTCTGAGGCCCTGGCCCCTCACCTCCCACCCTCCTCCCCTCCTGCTTTGGGGTTACTAACAAGAAAGGAACTGGATCCAATTCCCACCCAAGCTTGGTGGGCACCCCAGCTGCCATCCACCTGGAGGAGAAAAGCCAGCACTGGCTGGAGACTCCCATGCCCCGAGAGCCAGTGGGCACCTGGCAGGCGTCCCACCTCTGCAGACTGGCCTGGTTCAGCAGCTTCTCAAAGTCAACAACGGAAGGTTTTCAAATCCTAAAAGGCTTCTCAAGCCCCTTCTAATCTGTCTGCCATTTTGTTTCGTCTGCTCAGCTCCAGTCAAGGGGAACTTGACATTTGGAATACTAACTGCAAATAATCCCACACCAAGGACAGGGCTGGCGTGCTGCAGTGTCAGCACGTGGCTCACAAGGATGGTGGGGACACACCAAGACATTCCAGCTATCTGCAGAGGATCCCAGACGGCACATGGCAGGTCGGGCCCCATGGCCACCTGCATGGGGACCACGCAGAACCAGCAGCCCCCTCAGGGGCACGACTGTTTTGAATTCACTGGCCTCTCAACACGGCACCCACGCATGGGGGAAGAGAGTTGCTACGTTGCTGGCAGAACCTAGGTCAGATCGATGAATGCCTACGAACAGAGCCAACTGGAAAGGACAAGGAAGTGGTACTCTCGCAAACTCGAGGTGTGAGGCCCAGCTCTGAAGTGCCACACCATGCGAGGCTGCCTCAGGCCCAGTGCCCTCTGCCCTGTACACTTTCACTTGGCAACAGCTCCCACAGGTGGTCTTCGCAGTGGGGTCCACCAGCAGCCCCACTGTCCCCAGGTGCCTCAAACAGCAGGCAATGCAGGTAGGACCACATGCTCGGCCCCGTCACGCACACTTGGGCTCGGTGCACAAGACAGGCCAGAGCCCAGGGTCTGGGGAAGCCAGCCGCCTTAACTAACCCTCCGATGCAATAACCCACCCTGGTCCGCCCTTTGAGCAGGAAGAGGTGCTGGAAGTGCCCACAGGCCCAGAGAGATGCAGACTTCAAAGGCAGGCTTTGTGTGGCCCAGGCTGACCTCCAGTCTCCAGCCTCTGAAGCAACAAGAGCTTGGCTGACACACAGCATTTTTTTCACCCCTCAAACTTTTCAAAGACAGCACGCCCTTTGGGTATAAAAATAAAATGCCAGGACTTTCAACTGAGTAATAAAATAAGATGTAATGACTTAAACCATCCATAATGTCATGTATGTATACAAATAAAGCTCAACAGTAAAGAGAACCAAAATGCATACTTGAAACCTCTTGTCCCCCAATTCCCTAAGTCAACTCCTACAACTCAACGCCTCCTCCAGGAAGCCACCTCGGATGTGATCCCGATGCCCCTCTTCCACATTCCCACAGCCCCCATGGCCCCTACTAAGACAGTACAGGGTCTCCAGTACCTACAACAAAGCCCAGCCAAATTCAACATTTACTTTCCATTTCCCCAACTAGACTACGAAATTCTTGAGGGGTAATACAGTTGACCTTGAACGACACGGATTTGCACCACACAGGCCTACTTCCACATAGATTTCTTACAGTGCAGTACTATAAACGTATTTTCTCTTCCTTATGATTTTCTTAGTAACATCTCCTCTTCCCAAATTCACTTTATTCTAAGAACACACTACAGAACACACAGAACGTACAAAACTTGCATTCATCCACTGTTTATGCTATTGGTAAGGCTTCTGGTCAACAGGAAGCTACTAGAAATAGTGAAGTTTTGGGGGAGTTAAAAGGGGTACGTGGATTTCTACAGAGTGGGGGCTGACCCTTAACCCCTGAGTTTGTTCAAGGCTCAACTTCACTCTTCAAAGACCTGGAAAAAGACCCAGCGTGTAGCTCACACTGAAAACCCATCTGTTGAACGTAATAAAGGAGTGTGGGAAGCCAAGAGGGCCTCCCGCCTCTGAGGCCACCCTCCACCCCAGGAAGGAGTCTGCAGCGCCCCAGAACTCTCCGCCCTAATAAGACAACTCCAGCCTATCCAGGGTGACCACCTGGTCACTTTGGGTCCCTCTGCCTTTAGAAAATACATAAACCCAAGGGATGTGAGGCTGAGTTTCCATACAGGCCAAGGCAGCAGAGGGAGTTCTCTCTTCCCGGCTGAGGCTAAACAGGGACCCAACCACAAACATCCAGTAATGCTGAACATGACGTGAACAATGTAAAAATAGCTGCTCTATCTCTTGCCCCCACCCTCCTCCTCAGCAACACAAAGGGCAGAACAAAGTGACACCCTAACAAGCCTTAGCCTGCTCAGCGGCCGCCAGCCCCAGCCTCCTGCATCTGGACCAGCTGCTGTGAGCCAACAGGGAATTCCAAATTACATTTTAATTACCATAATTTTTCACAGGTACCTGAAACCAGACCATGACAACAGTGCAAGAAGTCCCCAAGTATGATGCATGAGGGCCGTAGGCCTCTCTGAGCACACAGCTTTTTCCCACGGCCTTCGTTTCGTGGGCCACTTTACAGTTTGCACAGTGCTCTCGGAGGACTTCTCTCCCCCACCGGCTCGAATCTAGATTTTGGGAAGAGAGTTTAACAGCAGCCTCTAAAGGGTGGTGCCTTCTACAGAGACCTTGAGTTTCTTTCTTTTTTTTTTTTTAAAGGGAAGTTGGGAATTGGGAGTACAATTCCTCTCCCACAGGGTCACTAGGAATATTAAAGATCAAAGGGAAAGCATAGTAAAGATTTTTTTTTTTTTTGAAAGAGAAAGCACCTTTAGAATAACTCACACTGGACAGAGAGTAGGTGCTTAACGGACACACATGCTCAATGAAGATGTGTCCATACAGCTAGCAGTTAGGAGAGTGAGCTGTCAGGAATCAATGTGCTTACATCTGAATCCAAGTTTTGCAACATTTCAGCTGTGGGATCTTGGGAAAGTTAGTTAACCTTTCTGGGCCTCCATTTCATCAACTGGAAAATAAGGATGAGAGTAAAAATTACTTCCCTGGGTAAGTGTGAGTCCAGGGAAATGAATGCAAGTAGAGTACTAGCGGGGTACCCAGCCCCAGCCCCCAAAATAAATAATTTTCCCCCCTTTTTTTCCTTGGGGGGCAGGGCTGGGGGGGAGAAAGGAATTAAAGTGCCTAAAAAGAGGGAAAGGCAAAATGTGTGGTTCGGCATTTAGCTCCCACTCTGGCAGACACTGCAAACTAATTCTGGGAGGAAGGGTGCTGTGGGGAGTCAGGACCCCAGTAGCTTGCCCGCTCCTCCCCCACCTAGAGGATAAGCACCTTTGAGGAAGGGACTGTGTGTCCTGCTGCTTTTCGGTTAGCCCTCGGGTCCCTGCCATGTGACTGGCATAAAACTTCTGCTCAGTCAATATTTACAAAATTAATTGAACAAATTAATTTCTCTCTCCTGCCTCTGTGCATTCCAGATATCAGAAAGCAGCAGGCTGCACAAAGAAAGCCCTCTAAAGGGGCCTGTCTCTCTCTTTTCAGCGGCAGTGGTATTTGCAAAGGGAGCGGGCGTCCCCGTGCATGCCAGAGCACCAGCCCACCTGCACGGCTGTTTGCGGCTGCAGGGAAGCACAGAGGCACTTCCTTGTCCAGGCCCCGTGGGCTCTGTTTGGCAAGCAGCATTGAGCCCACCCATGTGCCCAAACTGTGGGAGTCCCCATGCCCGCAGGGGAGAGGAAAGGAGGGGGGAACCAAGGGGCATGTGGCTCCCCGTGAAACCCCAAAAGTAAGCCCAGAGGCAGTGAGGAACAAGTGCACGTTTTATTTTTAGCCACAAATGATGGAAAGTTACTCCCGGAACAGTGCAAATTCTGCCTCATCACCCTTCATCCCTTTCCAGGAGGCCCAAGGGACAGAGGAGTTCTGAAGCTCTCTCAGAGGTGGTGAGAAAGGACACGGAGAAAGGTGAAGCCAGGTGGACAAGGAAAGGGGGTCTCCGGGAACCACCAGTCCCCCTTGCCAGCACAGATGGCTGGAAGCAGGGGCGTCTCCTCTAAGTTGCTACCCCTCCACTGGCTAGCAGGAGCCAGGGTCCCCACCAGATCCAATCGGAGAACGGGGGCTGTCGCTGCTGGGAGGCACCAGGACGTGGAATCAGAAAGACCCGAGTTTGGACGCCACCTCTGCTGCGCTCTGAAGCAAGCGACCAAGTTCACGGAGCCTCCACCTTACCCCCACAAACGGTGCCTCCCCAACGGAGCCGCCACACAGAGCGAGGGAACAATGCCTAGCATCGGGCGCCTGATTCACTGTCTTTTTAACATCTACACTGGGGCCCAGTTCAAGGTCTTCAAAGGCTCTGCTGTGTGATCTCGGCCAAGTCCTTTCTGGGTTCTGGGCTCCGTGTCTTTTCACCCAGCTTGTCTCGGCTTCGAGACACACAGACTCCAGGAGGCTGTGCACCCTGGCCTAAGGTGTTGCGGGCAGAAGTCTCCCTGGTTTTCAAGTGTTAGGCGCTCCACTGGAAACCATATCCTGACCTTGAACTGCACCCGCGCCTCTAGAAACATTAGGAAATCGCAGTGAATTCCGATCCCCCATGTTTGTTCCCCTCTGTCCTCACCCATACTGCCTCCATGGGCCAAACCTGCCACCCACCCACTCCACCAGCGTTTACTACCCCCTTCGCTGTGCCGTGCTGGGCAAACAGGACAGACTAGTCCCTGCCTGCCCCAAGCTTCACTGCTAAATGCTATAAAAGGTAAGTTAATTCTTTTATTACACTTGTGGTCAGCACTATGAAAGAGAAGTACTGGGAGCCTTGGGGGTCTATGTAACAGGAGGCTTGACCCTTGGAGGATCAGGAAGTATCCTTGGGGCCGAGATCTGAAGGATGGGCAGGTGCTAAACTAGAGACCAGGGGGCGAGGGAAGAGAGGGATGTACCTTCTAGGCAGGGAACGGCATTTGTGAGAAGCCGAGAGAAGGCCAAGTGGCTTACAGGTGAAAAAGGAGACCCAACTGCCTGTGCTGGGGTGGGTCAGGCCAGCTTGCACACGTGGATTGCAGCCACACTCTATGGGAGGCCTCCTCCATCCCCACCCACCCGCAACCCTGAGGGGGTTTTCTGGAACCTCTGGCTTTGGGTCAAGTTTCTTGCACAGACTGAGCCAAGGAGACAGGTAACTGGGTCAGAGCGGCACAGGACGGGATGGTCTCTGGGTTCAGAATCTAGGCATGGCCTCCTGGCCTGGAGTTGGCCTGCCCGTCAAGAAAGACCCCCCTCAAACACACTTTCAGTTTTTCTACAGTTCTGATCCGTCCCTGCCTCCCACTCCCGCTTGTTTGGCTTGTCTTTTTTTTTTTTTAATTTATTTTTAAACAGGGGGCCTGCTTACGGTCAAGTTAATGCATTTTTAAAAAGAAAGCCTCAAATGTGCTGCAGCCCTCCCTCAGAGGAGATGGTGGATCCATAGCCCTCTGGGTGTTCAGCCTCCACCTCCAGGGGCCAGGCCCACGCCTCACCCCTCCCTGTCCTCGCTCCCTCCCAGGCAAGGTCTCCCACACCTTCCCCTGTACCACCTACAGAGCTGAACCCCAAGAAGCAGAAGGACAGACTCAGGGAAGGGAGAGGACACTGGACAGTTGAAAGACTTAAGTTCTAATGTCAGAGCAGCCTGGAAACCCCGGACAAGACACTTAACCTTCCTGTACCTCAGTCTGCTTAACTGAAACAGGGGAATCTGTCTAAAAACCGAGTTAAGTAACGGGAAAAGGGATCCAGGCTGCTGCAGACCAGAACCTTCCAAGGACCCCAATCTTGTCCACCAGGTGCCAGGCTCCCCAAGCACGCAGGCTGTGCTCTGGGTGTAGGCGCAGAGCCACCCTGCTGTCACAGATCCCCCTTGCCCACCTCCCCTCCTATCCCCTCCCCCCAACCCTGGGGAGCTGCCACGCTTTGAGCTCCCTCAAGTGAAAACCCTCCCTGTGCCGACAGATGGGAAGTCCTAAAATACAGCGTATGGATCATGTTTCGTGACTAGCAAAACACGCCAGCCGGGACACTTTGAGAACCCGGCCGGTTTTCAGGAACAGGATTTTACACATTTCCCAGGATTGGCGGATCTGAGCTCGCCTCCACCCACCTGCAAAGCTCTGGAGCCCAGATCCTGCATCAAGGAGATACTTAGGACAGGTGGGGGCCTGTAGGGGAGGGGAAGCCCCACAACCAACAGGTTGGCGGTGCCCAACCCCCTGCGGCTTTTGTTATTACCATTTATTGAGCACCTACTACATCCCTCGCAGCAAATTGGGTGTTTGGCACATGCTCTCAAACCGCACTGCCCGTGCTGCAGTCCTGACTCTGACTCTGATTCCCTGGCCCTGGGCTCCCCGTGCTGCAGTCCTGACTCTGACTCTGATTCCCTGGCCCTGGGCTCCTTATTCCCCCCCTCCATGTTTCTGTTTTCCCACCTGCGAGATGGGGCTGGGAGTATAGCCCCTCGCTGGATCACAAGAAGGGTGGGCACCCAGCCTAACGTGAGCTGCTACTAACAACCACAGTCACTACCTCAACAGCATAACCGGCACATGGCCGTCTGTCACTGCCCCCATCCTACGGAAGACAAAATGGGCACCACGGGGCCATGCCAGCCATAGGGCATGCCCAGTGGCAGAGGGCACGCCTCTCCCTAAAGGGCCACAGGGAAGGGCTTAAAAGGTCTTCAAATCCCCGGACTTATCACACACACAGTGATTTCCACCCGTACTGTTTGGAGAGGACACCCAACTCATCAGTCCCACGGAAATCTGTGGGCCCGTGAAGGTTAATTAAAGCCATGCTCCGTACTGGACCGACATGCAGTTCCTGCTGGCAGAGCAGTCCCGGACTCTAGGACTTGGGAGCAAGGATTACACCCCATTCCCCTCTTCCCAAGTGAAAGAAACTGGTTATTGGTAACATGGGTTATAAGGAGCTCCTGACTTGGGAAAGGAACGCCACAGGTAGTGTGTGGGCAAGCCTCCTAGAAGGAAAACCACATGTGACATGGGTTCTAGAACCTCAGGAGAGGACATGAAACTTGGCAAACTGAGGCAGGCTGTCTGCACTTCCAAAGAGAAGAAGACCAGAGGGGAAGAAGGGAGGTGGTGGCCAAGGAGCCAGGCACAGAGTGGGGAGGATGCTGACCGAAGGTCTCCTATGGTTGGATGGCCGGGCTCAAGCAGCCAAGTAGACTACAGATATCATCCCACTGCACCTGACCTCCTAGGGGCAGGGACGCATTCCGACAGTAAGTCCAACCAGCAAGATACAAATCAAGGTATTAACAATACTAATCCCTGGATGGTGGAAGTGCCAGAATTTTATCTAATTTCCTTCACCATGAACACACATCCATAATACTGCTTGGAAGTAAGACAAGAAACTCATCACTCACGGAGTTACCTGTGTGAAGCCCATCCCTAAGCTTGACATCATGAATATTTGTAGAAGTGGACTCTTGAAGGCTCCCTCTGGGGATGGGGGATCCAAGCCACTCCCAGGAGAGCTATCACTCTGGAGGCAGAGTAGGGAGACTAAAGTCCTTCCTAGATACTTCCTTGGATCCCCTGTGGTTTGGTCATTTAGGGACATACAACCATCCTCCTGTAGTGACCAACAGAAAGGGCGCTGAATCTTCTGGACTCAACATGTTCTGTATCTTCAGGGTGGTGAAGGCCTTGGAGGAAATGCTTAATTAATTTCCTTCTCTTTTTAGTGGGGAGGTGGGTGGGAGACCAGACCAGAGGAAGGACAGTGGGGAGCATGAAGTCCCCCCACTGCCTGCAGACAGCGCTCTGGAGGCTACAGGCGCGTGTTGTCAATTTCATCTGGCCTGTGTGGTTTTCAGTGGCAGTGTTTTGAGGATACATATAATCCCAACTTCCTATTTACATTACATTGGTTTTCACCAACACAATAGCTACAAATGCTTTCTGCTCTACTCTTGTCCTCTGTGTGGAAATCCTTCTCAGACACACGGAGACTGTAAAGTCCTGGGAAGAATTCTCATGCATGGTGAGTACACTAATCTCGGTTCTCCCGTTGCTCCTACAGGAAATTTCTGGGAGGGAAGAAAAGGGGCTGGCCCAATGCATAGGCCACTCACCCACCCCTGGCTTCACTTTTATCCACAACAAAACACAGGGGCCCCTATGAAGCACTATCCCTCCTGAAACGATAGTGTTTGCCCTTCTAAGAAAACGGTTCCAAGCTCCCATGGATGCCAAGAGCGGACCCCAGGAAGCACCTTCTTAGAAACCTTCTAAGTCCTGCCCTCACTCAGGAGGAGGAAAGCAAACACTGAAAGAACCTCCAGGTCCAGGGGTTCCCAACCCCCTTCCCCATCACCTTCTTCCAGGGAGCAGGGAGAGGAAATCCTGGCTGGATCCAGGTGGTCTCAAAACTAATAGGGCAGGAAGGGAAAAGCCTGTCCGCCTTTCTCAGGTCACCCCTCAAGTACGTGCATATAGAAGCCCAGTCTCCACAGACACTTCTCACCATGAAGGCCATTCAGGGTCTCTCCCCTCCTCACAGGGCCAAGCCCAGAACCCAGCACACGCAGGGTCCCTAACACAAACGTACTAGACGGACTGAAATTACATACCAATGAGGCTCTTAATTTAAGGCCTTTCAAACCAGAGTTTGAACATGCTCTCTGGATCTGGGGCCGGCATGATCACTCTGCGTTGTGCATTGAGTTGTGTCCCTCTAAAAGATTCCTTCAAGTCCTAACCCTGATACCTGTTCGTGTGACCTTATCCAAAAACAGGTCTTTTGAAGATGTAGTTAAGATGAGGTCCTACTGGAGTAGGGTGGGACCTGACCTATGACTAGTGTCCTTACGAAATTAGAGAAACGTGGGCACACAGACACACAGGGAGGACACCATGTGACAGCAGAGGCACAGCCAAGGAATGCCAAAGACTGCTGGCAATGCCAGAAGCTGGGAGAAAGGCTCAGACAGAACAGATCCTCCTCTAGGGCCTTTGGGAGAACACGGCCCTGCCAACACCCTGATTTTGAACTTCAAACCTCCAGAACTATGAAATATTGCATTTCTGTTGTTTACAGCCAGCCCATTTGTGGTAGTCTATTAGTACGACCCAGCAAATGAATCCATCCTGAATTCTCTCCAACACTACGACCTACAACTACATTCTCACCTGCCCCTTCCTCCTTCTCTGCACTGTTCCCAGTGCGGTGTAATGCGACCCACCTTCACACATCCATGCAACCACCCTTGACCTTCCACCACCATCTGCTGGGACAGGACAGAGTCCTGTCACAGTGACACAAGGTCATCTTTACTGGGTGGTGGACTCTGTCCCTTGGCCTGCCAACTGAGTGCAGCCAAGGAGAATCTGAGGCAATGTGCAAGGTACTGGGAAATGCAGAGATGTGGGGAATAAGGTGGAAGGTGGCTGGAAGTTAAGAGACTTGGCAGAAAGAAGGAAAGCAAAGGAGAAAGTTCAAGAAGGACCCTGAAGGTCAAGGGCACAGACAAGAGGCAAAGAAAGTGGACCTCCTCTGCCCTGCCCACTGTAGCCAGCCCCAGGCTTGTAATTCTCTCTTCACCAACTTGACGACCCCCTGGAACTTGACTTCAACAGCCTGCCAAGCAGGTTAACACCAGAGAGCCGACTACCCACAGAGCTGTTGCATTTTGAGCTTCCACAAAGAGAAAGGCAACCTGCTTCCTTCCAGGGGCTATGCTTTGATTTGTTTGGGATTTTCAGTATCTAAAACTTGGTGTGGCCAGGTCAACACAGAATGACCAAGATGCTGGCCAGGCAGACAAATGAGGTTCATGGTTTCCACATGCTGCCTCACCCTTGCCCACTTAAGGAGCAGAGTCACCAGAGGTCCTGAGGCACAAGGGCAGGTGGATCCCAGTCACACTCCCCTGCGACACTCACACTCAGATGGAGCACACAAGCAGCGAGGCCAACGGACTGAAAACAGTTGCAGGGAAAGCTGAGTGGCTGCTAAATCTCACTTCCACGTCTATGAAACCACCAGAAACAAAGGAATGCTCTGGCAGGGACAGCAGCAGCGATGATGGCAATACACACCTAGTTGGTTAGAGACCACAGCAGGACCTTGTACTATAATCTTCCTAGGCTCTGGTACTCACACTCAAAGCAAATCCACAAAACGAAGCTGGCCTAGAGGGACAGGTGCCAGTGCTGGACAGGAAGCCTGATGTCTTGTCAAGAACCCAGGCTGGGTTAGAAACCCAGCTCCACTGCCTTTGAGCCAAAAGCCATGCATCTGGCCAACACACGCCTTTACTGAGCACCTGCTAGGTGCTCTCAGTGGCCTCACCTGCAAAAATGGAGTGACAATACCTGCCTTAATGAAGCCCTTCTGAGCACGGAGCGTGGGGACAAAGAGAAGATGCCTACAAGAGCCAGCTTGGCAGGTTGGTGTTTTTTAACCTCTCTCCCCTCTACCCATGTCCACTTCGGGTTCAAATTCCCCAGCAAGTGTCTTGAAGTGCATTGCACAAACTGCGTGGAGACCCAAGGCCTCCCACAAGACCAGCCCCCAACACGTCAGCTCCACAAGGACGGGCCAGGTCAGCACCCGTGCTGTTCCCTACCACACTCCCAGCACCTACAAGTGGGACGGACACAGAGAGGTACTCAAACGTTAGACGAACGAAGTAGCTGCTGGGTACCACGGATCTAAGGCCCGCGCCGCTGGAGAAGAGGCATCAAAACTGCCATGACACGCTGAACAAGGACAGGAATCTGAGGCTATAAACAGGGAATCTTGTCCCGCCCCCCGCCACCCCATGCAACTGGGGAATAAAAGGACCACAGGGTCCCCCTAAACTAGATTAAAAGAGGAAACCAGCAAGGAGGTGCCTCTGGTTTCAGACTGGGAGAAGCACAGTGACCCCTCTTGGAGCAAAAGGTAAAGGATTAGTGACACCGCAGTGGTCTTCCTTGAGGGCCTGGGCGGGGTCACCACAGGAGATAGAGGCCAATGAGTTAACAGGTATGGGAAGGCCAGAAAAACCTATCAAGATCATTGTTTTGCAGAAATCTTTTTCAAGAGATGGCTCCCACTTTGGTCACAACTCACAAAAACGTCACTTTTTTAACCTCTGAGAGAGGTTCGGGTTCAGGTTCAAACACCCTGGCAAGTGTCCTGAAATGTATAACACAAGTTGCACCTGGACCCCCCCAGTCCATCAGCCCCCCAGGTCCCTTCAGCCATGTGCTGGCTGTCATTCCAACTCTTCTGCCCCAAATGAAACCTCACCAAACCCTAACCCGGGGGTACTGAACTGGAAATGCTTTTACCATGCCACCCTTAAGGGCCATGTCCCACCTGCCACTCCCACCTGGGACTATGAAGACTCACTAAGATCTAGGACTGGGGGGGGGGGCAATCTGTGTGGAAGGGGAGGACAACAGAGGGACACCTAGAAGACTGGGGATCTGAAGGCCAAACCACGGCCTCGGGCAGCTGAATGAAGGGCAGGTAGCTTCCCCTTCCTGAGCTCCAGTCCTTCCAGCCATAAAAAATTGGCACAGGATGGTAACAGTCCCTCCCGACAGGGATGTTGTAGAGGACTAAAAGAAAGAACAAGGGAATGGCTCCTAAACATTCCTCTTTCAAAGTGAGACACAGATGCTGTTACTAGGTGCTCCGGTCTTTGCTTTCCTACCTTGGAAGAAGAGACCAAAGTGCACACTAGAAAACTGGCCCACGCGCAAGGCAGCCCTTGCAAAGCGGAAGAGGTTCCGTTTTTCTCAAGCAATGAACCGGTCCAAGAAAGGCTGCAGTGCAATTTACAAGGGCCACAGCCAAGAGAGATTTACACGCATATGGCCTTCGGATGGCTTTCTAAGACCGCGCACACCCTCCCTTGGCTGAGGACCTCAGCAGCAAGTAATTTTCTAATTGATTCATTAGCACTCCAATCAACTACTACTTTAGACACAAAGGGCCTTGCTCGGGTCTGAATGCCTGAGCCAGGGATGCTGGCTGCATGGAATACTCCTGCTCCCTGGGTTAGCTGGGCCCAGGGACTGTGAAGAGAAGCCCCAGAAACCATACCTTCCGAGGGGGTGGGGGGAGATACCCAGAGTCTGGAAACGGAGCCTACAGAGCTTCTTCACTGCTAGAGTTTTCTAACTAGAACACAATTACACAAAAATGCTAAGTGGACAAGAAGGAAAAGAGCCTGACAGGAAATATGCCCCTCTACCCCCCACCCCACAAAAGAAGTTAGCACAGTGTTCATACAGGTGGTGGAATGATGGGGTGACTTTTTCTTCTTTCTACTTTTCAAAATGAGTGTGCACAAGACATAGAATCCCTTCAGTTTTTTCAGGTGTAAAAGCCACAGCAATTACACCCAATTCCCAGTTACTGTAAGGATGAAATTAGATTGTGTATGAATAAGCAGCCCCCCGAGAGCTGTGGGCACTGGACAGTGGGCCAGGCTTACCCACCAGGCTCAGCGACTAGGGGGCCAAGCCGAGAATCAAAGTTACACTCTGGGAGGTTATAAATTACTCCTGTCACCTGTGAACTGTTGAAGCCACAAATGCTAAAAATTCACAGATCTCAAGGGTAAAGCTGTGATAATTCAAGTATAAATTAAGCTTTAAAAACAATCTTCCTCCATTGTTCCATATTCTTTTGGCACGTTGGATACTCACGAAAGACAAGGTTCCTCCACAGATGAACCTAATAGGAAGGAACTTCCAGCAGAAACTCCACTGGGCCCTTTCAGGACCTGCCTGCTACCTGTACACCCAGCTGTTGAGAAGTCCTCAAATGCCACATGGCATTCTGGAAAGACTTCTAACTCACCCGAGCCTGGAGCCACATACTCAACCCACTCGAGCAGACAGCCGTCCACCCAATCCACCCTCCCACCTACCCATCCGCCCACCGAAACATGTTTCTTCTCCATAACCAACCCCCAAGAATCAGTGGGAACTCTCCAGGCAAACTAACAGGCTTCCTTATTATGAAAAATAACTCTTGGTCTGCACAGTCTTGGGCTAGACAGGAATCAAGGTACACAGAAGGACCAAAGGCCTAGAGACGCTAGCTTACTCATCAAAATCCAAAACTTCAGAAGTGGCACAGGACACCTTAGGAAGCTTGAAAGAAACTGATTCAAGTGCCCCTTCACCTAGCAAGAAATAACTTGTTAGCCTAGGAAATGACATTCTCCAGGAAAGCCAAATGGGTCCCAGTTTCTTGGCTGGTAGGTATGGAGGCTTCCTCAAGGGACATCGTGAAAAGGAGTCAAACTTTCCCACAAAATACCCTGAGGGAACCTCTGTCAGAAACTGTCCCCACTGGGTCCACACCCCACCCTTCCTGTGAGGCTTCATCTCATCTCCAAACCACGACCTGGCTTCCCCTCATCTCCCACTCTCCAAAGAAGAAAGTCATCCATGTCATGTCTTACTATGGCAACATTAACACAACAAGGCAAACACAGAGCACAGTGGCTATCCTGAGTCTCCCCTCATGGACTCTGTGGCAGGAAGCAGCTGCATCTCACTCATGTTTCTGGCCATCCGAGGGTCTACCATGATAGGCCCGGTACTTACGACAATCATTACTGTTAACAGAAATACACAGATGAGGCAAAATTTGAGGAAACCTCCCCGTCATCTCAATCAGCTGTTTTAAAATGTCAATATGGGGGTAAAGTCTTCGCCATTTTTCCCTACTTTAAACAGAGGATGGTTAATGATAGCAGAACCTCCACAGGATCTGTGAGGCTCAACTAAGAATCCCCCCATAACAAACATAAAAACTACCCAATCCTACAGAAGGCAAGCAGACTCTGAGGCACACCCCCTGGATGGCAAACCCGAGAACTGTGGGAGAGACTGGGGGGCAGTGGGTCAGAGGGAAGAGCTGGCCCTGATGGTCATGTGTCCTTAGGCGGTCATTCCATCCCCTATGTGGCCGTCAGTTTCCTCATCTGTGAGGAAACCACTAAGGCTCTCCACACACCCCTGTTGTGCGGAGGCCAGGCCTCTTGAGGGCTTCTGCCAGCTCTGGAGCGAATACAGTCTGTCTTATTTATTTTGCGTCCAATGAGGCCTCAGCTCTCTAATTAGAACACAGCACATCTATTCCTTCCATGGAAATCAGGCCCATTGTGAAAGAAAGAACTTTGGACCAAAATCTCAGCCAAGGTGGGAAAGAACAAAATCACCGCTACTTCTATACCCCCGAGGTCCCTGAAATCTTCACCTCAACCTGCATGCCCCACTCTACACAGTGACTTACCCACTTATGCACACACACAAACACACACCCCTACACGTACACATAGCTCAACCCCAACAGCTTCAACGCCAAGGATCTTTTCCTTTAGCTGTTCTGAGATGCTAAAGGCCCTGTGTAACTGCTACCCCCTCCCCCCGCCCCCCGCCCAAGCTGAGAAGCTCTCTCCCCACAGGGATATCAGAGCTTAGTGTACTGAAGTGAACCACACGCAGAATCAGGACCCAATTCGGACTAACATCTCCAGATTCCATGAAAGTCAGACAAAAGTGGGCAGGGTCCTGAGGCTGCCCCTGAGATGTGGCCTGACTGTCCAGTCTCCAATGCTACCCTACAGCCCAAAGATAAAAGCTTGAGAAATGCATTAAAATGCACTGAAATGGACAAAAATCACACCCAAAGTATCTAAAAAACTAGGCAAAACCCTAAAGCCACCTCCTACAGTGACTGAAAAGCCAGTCTGAGGCCCAAAAGTACAGAGAGACTTTGCAGAGATGCTGTTTCCATCCCTAGACCTGGACTGAGCAATGGGAGAGAGACAGAGGATGATGAGGTCAATGCCAGCGTTTTACAGGCGGGAGACTGTGATGCAGACGGGACCTAACAGCCAAAGCACACGGGGACCAGAACCCGAGCTGGCTGCAGGCCCTCGGCTGCAGGGGGTACATCACGTGCCCTCCCAAGAATACTCCCACATCCCAACATGGGGTCATGCTAGCCAGCAATGGGTGAGCCTCCCATCCCACTGCCCCAAGCCAGTCCTCTGAACCAGAAAGCCAAAGCCTGCAGCCAGTACACCACACTGTCTATGGACTCTACTGATCTTAGGAGGGGGCATGTCTCTTGACCTTCTGCCCTGTTCCCACCCATCAAGACCCACATCTAGCCCGACCTTCTCAGATATCTGCCATACACACGGTAGATGGACAGCCCAACCAGGACCTGGTCCAGTGGGGCAAGTCCTTGTCTGGGATTCAGAATGCCCAGGAGTGGACACGCCATGGCCTCTGGTCCTCAGCTTCTGCATCTATGAAATGGAACAGAGAGCCTCCGAAGCCTCCACCGGGCCTTTAACACACAGACCTCTCTGCACAGAGCTCACTCTATCAACAGGGAAAGGGAGGAAGGCATGTAAAATTCCCTCACAGATCCCAGGCACACTCAACCTCTCTAGAGGAAAGAAATTCAGAAAAGCAAGAAACCCAGGAAGCCAAACAACTAGAAAACCCTTCAAACCCGGGCCCAGGCTAACACAGAACTCCACATAGGACACAGCGTTCAGAGGAGCACAGCCTCTACTCATGCCAATTATCAGGCCCTCGGGTTTCTGGGCAATCACAGCCAGGGGGAAAAGAGGAGAAACAGAGCAGACCCCTCCGAGAAAGGTGCCTCCAGTTCAAGGTCACTCTAAAAGGAAGGCCCCTTGTAGACTGGGGAGCCTCTCTGGCCAGGAGAGTGGTGTGACCTCCCCCCACGCTGCGGATCCTGACTCAGGCAACACCCAATCAAAGTCTGCTGAGCGAATGAATGAAACTAAGCATTTGGTCCCACATCTTTCTGCTCTGGGCACAGGGCTGGGAGCACAGGACACATGCAACTAATGTGCAGAACTGAATGGAATTTCTGGACCATATCCACCTGGAGGAAAATATAAGAGGAGAGAGCCCAGTGTTGACACTGCAGTGGGGGGGACCTCCCCCCACCTTAAGGAGCCCCCTCCACAAATCTAAGGATTCTCATCCAACTAAAGAAGTTCCCTGAAAATCCTTCTACAAAGCCAGTCCCTCTCAAGGCACTAGAAAACAGAATTCAGTTGACACGGTGGTGTTCCAAGAAGGCAACTATTGTATGCAGGAAAGCGAACTCCAGTGCACAGCCTTCTATCCAACCCCTCCTCTTTGTGTGAGGGGACAAGCCCCACATTCGGGCTCCTGGAACCAAGCTCCCTCTCCTCCACCCACCCTGCCTGGCCAGACCCCCATTAACGCACTGCTAGTGCCATCAACACTGTTGTTTCGGAATGTGCCAGTAACTCTAGTGGCAGGAACAGCAAGCTTTAAGCTCAGCAGAGAAACCAGCTGGAGAGGCAGCCTCATGAAATAATGAAATGCCAAACCAACCCCTACATCTTCTCCAGTCTCTCAGGTCACCTACCAGATTAGAAGGCCTGTTGCTACGGCAACCATATCTTGCAAGTGCCGGCTGAACTTCCCCATAATATTTAACCCTTTCCCAAGCTCCAGGAGGGTGGTGTGCCCGTGAGCCCAAACCCTGGAGAATGGGCCGGCTCTGGCTGTGCTCTCACACATTAAACCAAGGCTGGAGGAAAACACTGGGCAGGGGGAAAGGGGAATGGGGGAGGTCCCACCAAAGCAAACAGATAAAACCGGAGAAAAGAAAGGCAACACATATCCACCTTCCCTTGCCTCTGACGCCAAGCCACAAAGCCACCGCAATAGGACCACGGCGACAGGCCACCGCGACAGGCGGCAGCAAACTTTCGGGGCACCTGGCAACTCATGCACAGGGCGCGGGAGCCAGGGAGGAGCCAGGAGTAAACAAAGGCAAGATGGGACCGTGCCTGCCCCTCCCGGCCAGGCTCCGTGCCCTTGCGCTGCAGACTATTGCTGGGCCCTTCTGTGGTAAGCAGAAGGCGGACAGGAGCCAGGCGGAGGGGGACAGATGGCCAGGCAAAGCACTGGCACTTTCCAGTTGT
Source organism: Lontra canadensis (assembly GCF_010015895.1). Taxonomy (NCBI): domain Eukaryota; kingdom Metazoa; phylum Chordata; class Mammalia; order Carnivora; family Mustelidae; genus Lontra; species Lontra canadensis. The sequence continues at coordinate 50,085 of NW_022631351.1, forward strand.
CTGATAGGCGCCTGCTGCCAAACAAGCTCCCACCTCCCCACAGCCCTCCCACCCCCCACCGCCCCCTACACACACACACACACACACACACACACACACACACACACACACACAGTTCCTGGAAACTGCGTGCAGGCTCCAAGGCGCTGGGGCTCAGGGGGCCAGTCTGTCCCTCCCCTGATCCCCTGCATCTCCAACAAATGGAAGATGCACCAGCAGGGACAGGGACGTTGCCCCTCTCCTTTCAGGGGCAAGGCCTCCCACCCCCCCCCCCCCCCTAAACACCCTTTGCATTCAACGACCAGAGTTCATGGGGTCCAGAGTTCATGGGGTCCGTGGGGAATAAATCTTTCAGAGGACTTCCCTCAGCCTCTCAGATTTGACAGCAGAAACTTAATAAAACCACAAAGGGGCAAAAAAACGCCACACAGGCTTCAGCACTGGGGTGAAGCCCCCTTATCTCACACACCTTCCATGGCGGGCAGACTTCAAGGAGAAAGGGGCCAGGGCCCATCAGTGGGAGCAGAGGCTCCTGACCCATGAACCTACCAGTGGGGGGGCCAGTGTGGTTTCCCCAGAGGACCAGAGAGGGTCTTTGGAAGGAAGGAAGCAAGGAGAGTGGGGCCAATTCCCCATGAGAGCAAAGACAAAGCTGAGGCAGGAGGGAGGGGAGGAAAGGAAGAAGGCACACTGGGAGGGACCCAAGGGACAGGCTGGGCAGCAGCAGGGGGGTAAAGGTGCTGCCATGTGTCCCAGAGAGCCTAGCACGCCCCCCACCCCACCCTCAAATCCACAGCAGCAGGTACGGGACAAACGAGGCCACAGTGCCTCACACACATCACAGCCCCATTCCTGACAGAAAGCTGTGGATTCACTTAGAAAGTCAGGTGGTGGGGAATGCCTGGATGGCTTAGTCTTGTTGAGCATCTATCTGCCTCTTTGATCTCAGGATCCTGAGATCAAGCCTCACGTTGGGCTCCACGCTGGTCGCAGAGTCTGCCTGGGATTCCCTCTCCCTCTGCCCTGGCCCTGCATGCTCCCATGGGCTGGTCCTCTCAAATAAATAGAGTATTTTTTTAAAAAAGAAAGCCAGGTAGGGGGCAGGATATGCAACAAGGGGGTGGGCAGTACTTCAACAGGGTTTTCTGGAGCGCAGGAAGGGGTTGACTTGCCAGTGTCCTGACACTATTAGCAGAGAAAAAGGGGAAAATTCAACCCCGCCCACCCCTGTCACCTTACCACCCTCAACAATTGTCCAGCCAGCGTGGCTACCTCCACCTCTCTCACCCATGCAGGGGGACACCTGGGAGGAAATCCAGGCAAGTGATTTGAAGTCCTCATGTTCTCTTTGCCAAGTAATTAATAAGACATGCCACAAAGGGCACGGCACCCAGAGAGGAGTGATGATTTTTATGAGTGTGTTCACTGTCACCTAGGCCCTCTGCACGGAGAGTGGTCAGTCAGTCAAGTTCAACAGGAGCTGAGGAGAGGCCGTGGGGTGGGGGGAGGCTAAGGGCAGGTCCCCATCCCCGGGAAGAGGAAGAGCCGAGCTTTGGCTAGTTTTATCACTGGGCTGCACACCCTGGCCACTGGGATACCCAGAGGGATGCTTTCAAAAGCAGCTGGGGAGGGACACTTCAAGGGAGGACCCTCCAAAGCCAAGCCAGACAGGCAATCAGTGCTTACAGAATACTTCCCATACCATCCAGATATGGGGTGTCCCATACCATCCAGATATGGGGTGTCCTTACAGTAGGGTCTCCTTCCCTAACCTACTCAGGGGCTGGGCTGTGACCATACCTTTATATCCCTCTTAAGGTGTCCAGGATGAGCCAGGAGCTCCAAGAACATTTGGGAGATAAAAAGTAACTGGCTTTTTCCATTTCAGCCCACCAGCTGGGCAGGCTACCACCAAGCTTCATCCATTGTTTGGTCTCATTTATCCAAATCCTTTCAACAAATCCATATTGAGCACTTACTATGTGCCAGGCGCCAGGCAGACAAACGTGAAGACTGACACACCTGTCTGCCCTCAAGGAGCACCTCTCACCTGGTAGCCAGCCCCATACTCTGCCAGCTCTCCACCCCTGCCTTGTGCTCAGCAGGCTCTTGGAACCTGAAGGATACACTATACCCTGGGACTCTCACTGGGTGTGCCCCCAAGGCTTGGCCAGCACGCGCAGTTCAGCTGGACAGAGAGGAAGACAAGGACAGAGCCACAAGGTTTCTGTGTAAACCCCAGTACCTGTCGGCCAAAGCTAACCAGCCAGAAACCCCCTAGAGAATTCCACAACAATTAAACAAACTCAAGACCCTTTTATAGGGGCTGCAGCTCTGACCAGGAAAAAGAGACAAGCAGCCTGGCTTCCAGCCACAAAGGCCAACCTCACTGACCATGGGACTGGAGAATGGGGACAAGCCGACTTCTACCCTCTGGGCCACAGTATCCCCTGCTGTAAACCAAGGAGGCCGTCCTATCTCATCTCTGAAGACATCCTTATAAGCAACATTAGGGGAACAGCACCATCCTGGCTGGACAGGGCTTTAGAACAAAGGACCCAGCGAAGAGGATCCCAGGCAGAGTGGGCGTCCGGCTGCGGCGTCCCCACCCACGCTTTCAACAACACAGGGAAATTCTACCCACGGCTCTGAATAATAATAGAAGTAACATTTAGGTAAGGTTGGGGATTAAGCTAAACCTCACATAAGAGGCAGGGATGTTGGCATTTGGAAGCAGGAAACAGGCCTGGGAACGTACTTAATACCTACCACAGAGCAAAGCCGATCACGGCCAGCTCCTGACTCCAGAGCATCTTCGCCCCGCCACCCTTCTCCCTCTCGCCAGCTCCAGACACTTTGAGGGTGCCAGGTCAAAGAGTGGGGCTGGAGGTCAGTCTGGGAAGCCACCGTTTCAGAAGAACACTGGCAAACCAGAAGCCAGGCGAGATGCCTTCCAAAACAGAACAGGAGCTATTTTAAATGGAAACCCACTGGTGGAGGCGGAGAAATTTTATGGGAAGAACAGAGAACATGAATGAGTTGCTATAATTAACTTACCGCCCCCCCCCAAAAAAAAAAAAAAAAAACATAAGGAAGAAGGAGTCAAACTAATTCTAATTGCCTAAAACTGAAATGTGCCACCCCATAGGTCATGAGTTCCCCATCACGGATGGTGAAGCAGATGCTGGAAAGAAAACTTGGGCTGGGGAGGCTCTCCCCTTCAGAAGGGACTTTATCAATTAATAGAATGCTGATGGGAGGGAAATGCAAAGGGGAGCAGTCAGGCCTTTCATAATTTAAAATAGACTTTAAAAAAAAAAAAAAGCGTAGGACTCCTCAGGGATGTGAAAATGTTCTTCCTGCCCCTCACTAACTTGCAGAGAGCTTTTCATCAGCAGAAAGTTTCCCTAGACATCGTTGGTCAAATTCTTCTGGGCTGCAGAGGTCATTGTTTTTCTGGCAAAAGCTGCAGGTGGTGACTGGGACATGGGATAAGTAAGAAAGTTCCATGATGTAAACACGCAAACGCTTAGGGTGCCTCTGCAGAGCACAGACTCGAGAGCAGGAATGAGGCAGGCTGGCATTCATCATTGGGGCGGGGGGGGCGGCGCGAGCCGCCACACTGGCAGCGGGCACCCCAGCATCACCCAACCTGGCATGCCGAGGGCAGACGGTGAGCCGCAGAGAGCAGTCAACACTCACCACCTACACGGGGACAATGTTCAGATCACAGATCAGCGATCACCCACGGAGGAGTCAGAGCTCGACCTCCGGCAGCTGTCGGGTCTCAGTGAGAACCAAGCGTACTGTAATCGCTAGTTCTTCCTTCAGAGCTTTGTTCACCTGCTGAATGCTCAGGATGGAGAACAGTGCCTGGCACCTAACATGTGCTCGAGAAATACTTATAGGAAGAATGGGTATTGAAAACGAATCAGCAAACCAAGTATCTTCTCCTTTAGTTTTGGAGTCGATTACGTAACTTCTTTCCTCCGCTGATTCACCTCTCTCCTTGTGTTCGGGCTCAAAATATTACACGAAAATTATTTTTGCATTCTCCGAATCTATGATGGGATAAAGGAGCTGTCTAGAACCTTAGGGTAAGGAGTTATGGCATGGGAATACGGGACCCTTCATTTGAGCTCCACAAGGGTAACAATTTTGTCTGCTTCATTCGCTGCTTTACCTTCAGTCACGGGACAGAACGCTGGTACGCAGTGCGTACTGGACGGACATCTAAAAAGCATCAGCAAACACCGTCACTGCACTGTCTTGGCAAGTCACTTCTCTTTACAGGCCATCTTTTCTCAACTATAAAATGCTAATGCCAAAGGGCTCAGGGAGTCCCCAGCCAGTTCTAATGTGTTCCAAAGTCTGTGACCCAGGGGAGCTGGCCTACAGATGGCTTTGATCAGAAGCCTGCCTGGGTCTTGCCCAGGAGCTTCCCTGAGGGAGGAAGCTAGGAGGCAGTGTGGTGCCATAGAAAGAACACAGGCTTTAGAGCCCAAATGTTTCAGTTTAAATCCCAGCTCAGTTCAAGACACAGGACTTAAGGGATGTCACTGAACCTCCTAGCGCCTCAACTTCCTCATCTGCAAAATGGGAGGCCACACCTAGCTGCCTCTTCAGGCTGCAGCCTGGATTACAGGCTAATGCATATCAAAGCCCCCCCCCCCCCCCCGCCCCGTGCAAGGATTAGGGTTAGTACAGAGGGAGTTCACAGACCCTCACTCACAGAGGGACCCATGCCACTTCCAGCTCTAAGCCTTCCAATCAAGAACCTCAACAGGAGGCTGCTGATCTGGGGCAAAGTATAACCAAGACCAGTTCACAAAATAACGCTACTCGAAGATTCACGATCTGTAACCTGGCCTGTCCTAACTAGAAAGATATCAATGTCTATCTTACACAGCTCATCTTGAGCTTTTTGCTCCTTTATCAGAAGAATGAACCGAGGTTTGAAGAAGAGAAGGGGAAATAGTTGAAACTGACCACCCCTAACAAAAAGACAAGAGCCTCTCAGAAGCTGCAATTCACCTCTCGCTGATAGCTGGCCAGCACCAAGCAGAGAAACGCTGCCCCCAAGAGAGCTAGCTCTCCCAGGCCCCGGGGAAGACGTAAGGAGGGTGCGGATCCTCCTCCCCACAGCGCAGCCCCCAGCAACACGAGCAAGGAAGGCCCTAATCAGTGGTACGTATCAGCACAGCATCTATGAGCTGCAGAAGTGACAGCCCAAATCAAGACAAGTGACCTTACTGGACACACTGGACACATTCAAGCCCTCTATACCACTACGACACAGTCGGGCAATGCACATTATCATTAAAAGGTAAAAGGCCTCATTTTAACTCTCCCTGACTGGGAGCCATTGTCAGCTCTCCCCGGCCCCGCCCCCACTTTGCCTCTCCCTGCCTCACTAAATGAGTGTGCAACCAACCAGAAGTTCTCTTGGAAAAAGACTGGGGGTGCATAATTAAAACAGCTCAGGAAAGAGGGGTGTGAGGCCTGGCAAAGGTTTCTGGGGTGGCTTAAGGCAAGATTTAGAATTCACATCTCTTCACTCCCAGTCTGGCACCTTATTTGATTATCTTTGCCCAGGTATCCGCCTCCGTGGTTAGGACAAGCAGGGGAGACCACAAGTCAACACGTCCACACAAATATCCTCACAAGGGAAAAATCCCTCCCTTTTCTCCCAGGTCATTCATTTCCTCACTCTGGACCAGGAGCTCCCCCAAGAGCCTGCTGGGTGTTCGCTGCCAGCAGTGGTCCCTCCCTGGACCATCCCCAACACCCACAGCTGCTCAGTGAAGAACAAACCTCAGGGCACCTGGCTGGCTCAGTCAGCAGAGTGTACGACGCTTGATCTCAGGGCTGTGACTTCAAGCCGCACGGTGGGTACAGAGATTACTTTAAAAAAAGCAAAACTTCCTCATGCCCACTGAGTGGTTCTAGTCCACAGAGCAGACTCTCCGTGGATAGTCCTCTCATCCCCAAAAACAGGTGTGGCAAAGAGTGGGGGCCACCAGGGCTCGCTCGCGGACAGACTGACTTAGCTGCTGAGTGGGGCCGGGGCCCCCCTAGGGTTGAGGGGTGGGGCAGGTGGGCGGCAGTCCACCGGATGAGTGAGGGCTCCATCAGGTTGAAACCTGCACCCCACCCCGGGCTCCCCCAGGCGGGTCCTCCATGGGCCCAGGCTCCCACAATCTGGAGAAGGAAGCTTATCCCACCAGGAAGGATGCCCAATGGTCCATTTCCCAACCACTATGCTCCCGGCCTTGAAAGCTTCAGGAAATAGCAGGCCCCCAAATCTAACTTTGTTCATAGACCAGGTAGTTGGTTTTATTTATTTAAGTCCTAGTTTATCTTCTTAAGCTGTCCAAACATTTGCCAGAGTATCTCAGCCACATGCTAGGCCGCCCTGGGGATTAGTTCTGCTTTTAGTGGTGAATTTTTTTCCCCTCTTTCTCTCCCCCCCAGATAATAGCAGAGACTTGCATTTCGGAGAGCTGTGTGCTCGTCCTGGGAGCACTCATCTGATGGGCTGGGGGTGGTGGGCTGGAGTGACCGGTCTCAGTCTCAAAGTGCTGCTTCACGCAGCCACTGTGGAGTCTGGGAGAGAGGGCGGGGGCAGAACCCTCCCAGCCTTGGCCATCTCTCTAGAGGGCATTCCCGGGGAAAGGAGGCAGTAGGCCTGTCGGAAGCCCACTCTAGTGCAGCACCCCTGAACGCCCAGAGACTGTTTGCTGAGTCACATCTCTGTTTCCACAGGAAAATGATAAAGACGTTTGCCTGTCGCAGCCATGTGCAATTTTCAATCCAGAACAGCAAAGCTCGTAACGCATACTGCCTTGTTCTGCCAGTCTGGGAAATGGGGCCAAGTGTTCCCTTCTCCATTCAAAAGGGAAGGGCCAAAGGAGGAGACACACACACACACACACACACACACACACACACACACACACAGCCTTCAGCAATAATGTAAATGATGAGCATTTCTTCATCTGGAGCAAAAGTATTATTTAACACAATTCAAAGAAATGACAGACAACCCTGCTACCAAATCAGCCATCTGATACCACACTGACAGTCACAAAGAAGAGAGGTAACCTTTATTTATGCTCCTTTCCCCTCACTAACCACAGTCTCCTCGGGCCCTCAAGGAAGTAGCCTAGAAAAGAAACAAGACATCATAGACGAGTGGGGAGCACAACACTGGTATCCCTGAAAACTACCCTGTGAACCACCAATTGTTTTTATTAATGTCAAAATAGAACACCAAGAAAGCCATACAGTGACAGAAGCAAGCAGGGTTTGATTTTTTGCTCTCTCACTGTAGAGGTGTATCACAGGGAAAATACATAGGGAAAGGACATAGGGGAAAGGTATGCTATTTTGTGGTGAACTTCCTTACTCAGACTCAATAGATAAAAGACTCAGATTTACTCTATCTTACAACTCTTCAGAACACGGCAATCTGCATAGGGCTAGGCACTCCTGCTCTCTAGAGAAGTCCGGACAGGCCACGTCCCCGGTTACCAGAGGGGAAACATTGGGGACAGACAGGTTCCTGGCAAGGTCAAGCCTCAGAGGGCTCAGGTGTTGGTCTCTAATTCAAGTACGAAATTCTTACCTACAGACCAGTCTCGTGCACAAGAAAACATTAAAAAATCCCAAGAGAACACTCTAGAGCTGGGACTGGCAAACTAAGGTCCACAAGCCAAAGGCGGTCCCAAACCACTATTTGTTAACAAAGTTTTACTGGAACACAGACACACCCCTCCACTTCTGTATTCTGTGTGGCTGCGTTTGGGCTCTGAGGCAGAGCTGAGTTGTTGCGACCAAAAGCATACAACCCACAGAGCCTAAAACACTTATTACCCGGCCCTTGGCAGAGAAAGCTTGCTGAAACCTACTCCAGAGCGCAACACAAGGGGCGTAAAAACAGCCAGGTTTCAGGACAAGGACAGCTAGTTCAGCATCTCCACTTTAGAGATGGAGAAACCGAGGCATGGAGAGGAGGAGGTGACCTGCCAGGGTCAGACTGCCAGAAAGACGGAGGGGTGCCTCCTGCTTTTCAACCTAGCACTCCTCTGAACACGAAATAAAACACCAGTGACAGGCATACCTGGATGGCTCAAGAGGTGGCTGAGCACCCGACTCTCGGTTTCGGCTCAGGTCATGAACTTGCAATCCTGACAGCCAGTCCCGTGTGGGGCCCCTCCTCGGGAACCAGAGCTCTGTGGGGAGGTCTGCTTGGGATTCTCTGTCTCTCTCTCCCTCTGCCCCTCCCCCCATCACGTGTTTTCTGCCTAAAAAATAAATAAATCTTAAAAAAAAAAAAAGAAAGAAAGAAAGAAAGAAAGAAAGAAAACAAAACACCGGCGACAGGAAAAAATAGAAACAAAATCAAATTCTATAAAAAAAAATATTAATACTTAGCCCGGGGTTAACATTAGCAATGTAAAAAAATGGGGAGGGGAAGAGGACATGGGATGGTCTAAGCAAATTCATACTCAAAAGGACAGACTGTTTTGAGCACTTTAGAAATACCCCTTCCGGGGCACCTGGGTGGCTCAGTGGGTTAAAGCCTCTGCCTTCAGCTCAGGTCACGATCACAGGGCCCTGGGATCGAGCCCCACATCAGGCTCTCTGCTCGCAGGAGCCTGCTTCCCTCTCTCTCTCTCCCTGCCTGCCTCTCTGCCCACTTCTGGTCTCCGTCAAATAAATAAATAAAATCTTTAAAAAAAAAAAAAAAAAAAAAAAGAAATACCCCTTCCACTGTTTCCCTCCCTTCTCTCTGCCTACTTGTGATCTTTCTGTCAAATAATAAATAAAATCTTAAAAAAAAAAAAAAGATTTTTAAAAAAGGGAAAAAGGGGCACCTGGGTGGCTCAGTGGGTTAAGCCTCTGCCTTCAGCTCAGGTAATGATCTTGGGGTCCTGGGATCAAGCTCCAGCATCGGGCTCTCTGTTCGGCGGGGAGCCTGCTTCCCGCCCCCACCCCCCGCCTGCCTCTCTGCCTACTAGTGATCTCTCTCTGTCAAATAAATAAATAAAATCTTAAAAAAGAAAAATTTAGAAATACCCCTTCCACACATCCAAAGCACATGTGCTAATTACAAATACTGCCCTGTCCCTCCCCAGGCAGACGGCCACTCCTCCTTGCCACAGCGACAGTGAACTTGGTAGTACTGAACCAAAATGGTCTTTTTTTACCAGTTATCTGCAATTCCAGCTTCTCTTGGTTCTCACACAACTCTGCCCTGAAGGAGAACAAATTAGTGAGGTTTGTGCTCATTTTAACACTCTAATAATTAAGACCTCTCCCAAAAGGAGTACCCAGCACTCTCCCCAAGACAGCTGTGGACAACAGGGTTGAGAGGGAGATGAGATGGAAGAGACCCAGGCCCTCACAGAAGGGACGGGGGGAGGGTCAGAATCCACATCCGCCCTTTCCAGAGCTTTCCTCAAACCAGCACCAGGGAGAACATTGGACAACGTGAACGGCGCATGGAGATGAAGCAATAGGACCAAGTGAAAATTAATGAGCTGGCGTGTTGACAGAGGCTCCATTGTGCCGCACGGTGAAGCAATCAAAGGGCAAGGGCATCACACACAATGTCGAAAGGGCCTTGGCAGCCACAGGTACGAGAGGGGAGGACATGCTCAGTCGTGTCACCAACATGGCTCCTTCAAGGAAGGAATGCATACTGTGTGTGTGTGTGTGCGTGTGTAATGGCTAGTACGAGACAACTCTGGAAGTCGATTTTCTTCAATGAACTTCAATAAAGCAATGACCGCAATACCAAGAAGGCTCAACTGTTTCAAATGCTAGAAGGACCATGACGGCGGGTGACGCTTGCCTAGGAGCCACTGAGCAGCCAGCCAGAGAGCCGGGCAGGCAGGTTGGGAGTCATCACTCAACGGGTGGATGCCAGGAAGGCCAGAAGCTTCCCCCACTCAAGGGATGGAACAGGAGCGGGAGGAGGCCCAACCACCACAGATGCTAGTGGCTCTAGGTGCTCCCTTATCTGCTTACCATCACCCTATCCCGCCGTGTCAGGAACAGCCACTCCCCCCGCCCGCACACCCTGCCATTCCCAGCTCTGCCAACAGCTGCCTCCCCCACCGCCCCCAGCCCTGCTGGCCTGGGTTGCTCCACTCCTCCAGCCAGACTCTCCTGGAAATCCAGCGGCCTGGGCCACACAGCCACTGAGAGCACGGAATACAGAATACCTCAGCTCCAGTCCTAGCCCGGACACTTACCAGCTTTGTAACCCAGGGCGGGCTGCTTCCCCTCTGTCTGCCTCGGACCTCTCACCTGCAACGAACGCTATGCTTCCGGCCTCAGAGCTCCCAGCATGTCGGTTTACACGGAATGACGTGAATACCGACTGACACCAACTCAAGGCGACATAAGCTCGTACTATGAAGGCCCCCAACCCCTCCTTCTCAGAGGGCACTTCCCTCAGAAAGCCTTCCCTGGTTCCCTTTGTGGTTTAACTGCTCTGCACTGGAGCCAGGAGCCCCATCTGCTGCTAACACCTCTCTGGTGGCATTTATAGCTGACTTATAGCTTATTTTGTATTCATGGCAATTTATATCATTGTCGTCCATGTGACTCTCAGTCAGGCAGAGTACTAACTACACCCGTTCCCCACATAGCCTGCAACACTGGGGGCACAACCTTGGGTAAGCCTTCTCCTAACTTCATTTGTACCATACGCACTGGGCCATGACACTGCTATCTCATAATTCTCTCAAAACCCCCGTGACACTCCGGACTGTTACCCCAAGGATACAGATGAGGCACTCAACACTTACTTTCTCTTGGATCCACGACTTACCCAAATTACAGAGTTAGTTAGCACGCTGCTATCTAATTCAGGTTTGCTGAAATTAAAGAAACAGAGCAGGCACACAATAGGGCCTCCGGTCAGAATCGCAATGGCCTTCAGGGCTGAGCCAGAGCAGACATTAACACATGGAAATGCGCAGCAAGGGGCAGGGAGATGCTCTTCCCATTTTATTTCACACACCTCTGTGTTTTAACAATATTCAACACCAGAAGTACTTAGGTACTAATCACATAATTAAAAATTAAGCATCGTGTTGCCCTCATCTCCTACAAGACCTTATAACCACTCAGATTTTGTTCTAATAAAACGTTAGAGATTCCCAGACAAAATGCTTACTGCAGTCCAGCTTTGAGTTTGACAGACCGGGCTGCCAGTCTGAGTGCTGTGTGACACTGTTCAAGGTACCAGAACTCTTAGAGCCTGGAATCCCTTGAGCAGGAGGGGAACTTGACCTCCTGCTCTGGGTTTTCACAAGGCACCGGTGACGTGGCATGTGGTTCTGATGTGGTCTGCACACAGGAGGCCCGAGTATGACAGCCTCCCCCGTGGCTTTGAAGGGTTCATTCTAGTCCATACCCACGAGTTGGTTCTTCTCCGAAATGATCTACGTGGGCGAAAACAGAATGCCACCAACCACCGCTGCCCCTAAACCCCCACCCCCGAGGCTCCCCTCCTGAGAAGGCCAGCCACCCTCCAGGAGCCAGGCAAGATCCAGGCTATAAAAGCAGCAACAGAAACCTTCTTGCAAACGAAGCCCCTGATGCCCCACGGTCTCTGTCGTCCCATCTGTGCCTCTTGCACAAGGTTTCAGGGACATAAAAAGCATTCAGATAAATGGGTCTCCGCTACCAAGCTCTTACATGGGGAAAAACATCTAAATCTAAATCAATTAATATGTATGAAGTCCCGACCACTAGAGCCTTCAGCAGGCAGGGGGAGAGGAGATCGAATGAGGGGCCAGATTCCAGCCCTCCAGGGCCAAACTGGCTGGAGAGGGCAGTGCAGCCCACAACACAAGGCCATGCGTGGACTTCCCAGGTGCTGGTTACCAAGGTCAAGGCTTCCAGTGCGGCTGGCATCTTCCGATGCCAGGAACTTTTGCCGGCACCTTTGCCGGGAACTGCGCGGGCAAGTGAGACTCAGAAGCCTGTGAAGCAGTGTGGTGCGGAAACACTCGTGTTTATACAGTGTGCTGTGGATACCACGTGACCCGACCGTTTCACATCTACGAATGCCATCCCATCGATGGGCACAATCCTTTAGCCACGAGGATGTTCATCACAGTGCTGTTTACAGTACAAGAAAAGTGGAAACGATCCCAAAAGTTCCCTAGTGAGGGTCAGGTAAATTGTATCACACTTTAGAAGGCTTTGGGTGATCACTGAAAAAGACAGCAAGTATCTAATGATACGGCTGGGCAAGGGCTTTATGGGAGCCATGTGCCGGACACCCAACCAGACGCTTCATGAAGAACAGACAGCTGTGAGAGATAGAGAGGCTATGCCATAGTCCGGGGAAAGGGACTTGTCCCCTCGACTGACAACTGGATCCACAGTTGTCCTGGGGAGGGGTTGGGAATCGATCACCAACTCACAATGCAGTCACTTCCCACCTGCAGCATTTCTTTCGTTCTTTCTTTAGAGTGGGAGGAGGAACAGAGGAAGAGGGAGAGAGAATCTTAAGCAGGCTCCATGCCCAGCATGGAGCCCAACTCGGGGCTCAAACTCATGACCCTGAGATCATGATCTGAGCCAAAATCAAGAGTCGGATGCCTAACCAACTGAGCTACTAAGTGCCCCCCCCGCCACTTTTAGTATTTCTGAAACCATTTTAGGATTCCTCAACCAGGTAAGGTCCTGTAGTCAAACAAGTTTGAGAATCACTGTATTGTGTACTGTCTAGCCACACCTCCACTACCCTCCCCTTCCCCAATTCTCAGATCTGCAATGCAACCCGATGCGCTGAAATCTCAAGAAGCCCTATGGTAAGGAAACCGCTTACCCCTGCATTTCTCACAAGCATCTGGCTGCAGACCCTTCCCTGAAACCTGTCTGAGCATCTCAATGAAGAGTTGGGGAATGCTGACAGACTAGGAAGTACCCCAGAGGTGGCTGGGAGGAATGGGGACCCCATGCCTCCCCCTCACTGAGGCATCACCCCTCCACCTGGGAGCTGGACTAAATCAGAGGGCCACGAGGGGCAGGAGGGGAAACATAAAGGTGGGAAGTTCAGGGGCAGGACTCTCAGCCCCCCACTTCCCTTACACTAGAGGACAGCTGTGTTTTCTGTTTTACTATTTGGTCTCCCACAGAAGACCTCATTTAAAGAAAGGGCTCTCCTACTACAAAGGGAAAAAAAGTAAGTTAAAAACCACTGAATCCTATGCCTGTACGGTCCCTTCTAACCGTTCCAGTTGACTTTCTTTAAATGTGTATTTCATGTGGGAAAAAGTCCTCTCAAATGGAGGGGCCGTGCCAGTCTTCCCGGAGAAGGTGAAGGCTTGAGCTGAACTTACTCCAGAAGAGGCTCCACGGGTTTAGGGTTGGGGATGAACCAGGGAGCCTTCCTGTGGGCAGGAAGGCAGGGAGCAGGGTGACACTGCTGGGGGAGATGAGAGGGTCTGCACAGCTAAGTGGACGGATGAAAAGGCACCTTGGAAACCAAGGTCAAGAATATCCATGTGGAGGCTGACAGCAAGAAATCGGCTGATGTTTGAAGAGTTACATGATCAAAACAAGAGAGCCACTAGTTAGGTGACCGTGGCGGATGGTTTCTGTGGCTCAGTACGGAGGAAAGGCTGAGGTGAAGAAGTGCTCGTGGTCTGGCTATCCAAGGTCAGAAGCAGAATTCAAAGTTCAACTTGAATGAGAACTTCAAACTCAACCTCCACCTGAGACCTGGTGTAGGAAGATACCCAGCACGGCCTGGGTATTCAGACTCACCAACCAGTCTGAGAACGTGTCCCTGGCCTTCTGGCCGAGAAGGGATCCCCCAGGATTCCCCCCCATGGCCTCCTAGGCGCACACACCCCTCGACGTCATCACCCCTGCACCACTGAGAAGCCCCCATCCCATGAGGATCTTGGTGTGGCATGGAGCTCAGGGTGTCTGGAATAGAAAGGAGCTGTGCGGCCTCCTCTACGCTTCCTCCAACCAGGAGGCTTCGATCCTGTCTCAGCAGTTAGTGCGTTCCACCTTTCATCCCCTTCTGGGGCCCCATCTGGCACTCTGACTCAAGCAGTCCTTCTTCAGGCAACCACCAGGCCTCTCACAGAGACTCTCCCGGGCCTTCTGGAAGCTGGTAGCTGGCTCTGGCAGGGAGGTCCAAGGCCTCCAACAGGAATCCAGTTACAGTACACATCTGACTTCCACTTATCTAAAAATCCAAACAATCAGGATACGCACACGACGTCACCGGCCAACTTCCAGCTGGTGCGGGACAATGATGACAAGGAACTTCTCTCACCGGCCGATGTTCTTCAGCTGACCGTGGCTGGCTGAACACGCGAGTGAAAATAACCTCGAGCCCGGGCACAAGAAAGAGTCACCATGATCAGTGTGCCATGTCTGACACAGGCAAGGGAGGAGCACGGGCGTGCGTGCCGAGCACCTGCCATCTGTCCCGTACCCCATGACTAGCCTCCCGACTGGATTTTACTCACAGCCTCATTGTACTCTGGACGTGTGACTGGGGAAAGTCACAAAAGCCACCTACCTGCCTTTTCATCAACAAACCAGGATAAGAAGCCTTGTCCATCACTCCCCCAGGACTGCTGGAGGGTGCCAAAAAGCTCATGTACGGGAGCCCGCGTTCCAAAGTACCCAGTGTGGGGGATTATGATATCTGAGGGATTACAGCTCCTCTCCACAAGAGTGGCCCTGAGGCACTACACGATCCTGAAGAGGCTTCTAAATCAACAAAGAATTAGCACGAGCGTGGGAGCTGTGAGGGTGGCAGCCCCGATGACATGAGGCTCAGTTCCAGACTTGGGAAGGGTTCTCTGCTCCCGGCACACGGGGCCAAGGGCTGCTGGGATAGCGGCGTCTTCACGGATGCTTCCCAGCATCGCTTGCTGCTGTGCTGCGGGGGCGCACACAGCCTGGGGACCTGAATGCCCAAAGCCAGAGGGCCCAGGGTGCAAATCGACAGGGCCGCCGCCTCTCCCCAGCAGTGGGGAGGTGGGAGAAAAGCCATGGCATCGCTGCCAGAACACAACCCAAAGGGGGCCTTGAGGTCTCCCAGCAGCCCCAGAGCTGCAGACGCTTCTCTCTGCGTTATTTTTAGAACTGTACTGGGTCACCATACTGGACTTTCTGCATAGGAGCTGCACATTCTTGCAAGACTTAGGTCTTCCGGACCTGGATTTGGCCAAGGGCAGGGTCATACACCCGCACCCAGGACGACACTGCTGGTAGAGGAGAGTCACTGTCTCGAGCTCAAGCATCCAGGTGGGAGGGGGTCTCTGGTGCCTGGCTCTCGGGGTTTGGATGCTGGGTCTTCCAAGCTGTGTGAGCCTGGAAAAGTCTCCGAACTTCTCTGTGGCCCAGGTTTCAACCGCAAAACAGCAAAATGCCTGCGTCACACGTTTATGGCAGTTAAGTCACTCCACGCAGACAAGACCAGAGCCTGGCACAGACTAAGAGCCCACATGTCCACAAGCACGCTTTGCCCTACACAACTGGCATGTTTAGAAGGCTGTCTCTGAGAAGACCTGGGTCAGGAGTTAAACCTCACCTAACGACACACGGGAGGGCCTCTGGAGCCTTCCCATGATGTAACACAGGAGGGCAGGGACAGGAGTGTGACACACCCAGCTCAGAATCTCCCCGGGTCCTGCCAACTACTGTGACTTTGGACGCATAACCCACCCTCCAAGCTGTTTCCTTTTCTATAAAGTGAAGCTAAAATCACCCCACAGGGCTGATGAGAGGACCATCAATAATAATTACTAATATCGAGAGATAAGACACAATAATGAAAATGACTACTGTTTACTGGGGCTGCGCGTGCCAGTGCTGTGCTGGGCACTTTGCCCACGTTTTATCTAATCCTGCCCAAGTCCCACAGGCTCCTGGCCTCTCAAACAATGACAGTGGGGGAGGGGAGCCTGCCTTACGGTTGAATATTTTCTAAGTTGCAACCACCCCTCCTTTAATTGCTGGGGGTGACAGCCCCCTGCTCACAGAGCTCTCTCTGCGCATGCCCCACAAGCAGACTCCATCTAAGAACCTCACTTTGTTTTCGTGGACATGTGTTATTCTCACTTTACAGATAAACGGAGGCGGAGAGGACTCCCCAACACGCCCAACTAGTGGGTCTTACCACTAGTTCATGAACTTCTGTCTCTCAGCAACTAGATCTGGATCCTGTCAGGCCAGGCAGTGACTCAAGGCCGTGGGGGGTGGTGGGGGTGTCTCTGGAGCCTGGCTCTAGGGGTCTGAATGCTGTGTGCGCCTGGAAAGCTCCCTTAACTTCTCTGTGGCCCAGGTTTTCAACTGCAGAATGGGATAAGGCCGGCCTCACAGGGTCAGTTTCGGGAACTGTCACCCCACACAGGCAAGACCAGAGCCCAGCACAGACTAAGAGCCCACCTGTCAGCTGCTACCAATGCCCACTGCCCACAGTCCTCCAAGACAAAGACCTGCGCCTGCCTGGGATGTGCTTCCCTCCGCTTTCTCTTTCCCTGTCTTCTCTGAAGCCCTGCTGCAATGTCCCCTCCAGAAAGCCCCCCAAACCCTGCAGCAGCCAGACACAGCCCTCTCAGGGCTCCCCTCAGATTCTGCCAGGGTCCCCAACCCAGCACAGACCAAGACCTATCCACTCGATGGTCAAATCCATCTGTTCTTCTGGACCATCAGCTCGATCCTCACCCAGTTTTGCATCCCTGGACACCAGGCTTTTGGCAGGACCTAGACGACACTCAACAGATGTAACTGACTGACTGGCCAGCCACCCTTCCCAGGTTTCCGGTTCTTACACCAGCCATCTTTCACTAAGGAGCTGGGAGTGTCAGGGAAGGTGCCGACCATCACACACCTGCGCTACTAACGTACACCTGTACCTTGCCCCGTTTTATGGACAGGTAAACTGAGGCTCAGAGGAGCCAGGTAACTAAGCAAAGGGCACAGAGCTGGAGAACAGCTGGGCCAGGACAAGAGCAAAGTCTACCCGATTCCAGCAGACCTTGCTGCCTAGTCGTCCTCTACTTTGCCAATGCTTTTCTCCCTTTTCTATTCTTTTGCGTGTACGGTATAACAGCCATGTGGCATCTTTTTGCACAAAGCGAGGGTCCCTGTGTGTAATCTCCCCGCTACTGGGAACAATTAATAGCAAACCAACGGGCCCCCACACTGGATGGCTCTGATGTGCCCAGGCCCTCCTCCCAGTGTCACCTGCACTAACCCACTGACACAGACACTCAAATGCCACCTGACTGACTGACAGCCAGGCTTCCACCTTCTTCCCTCTTCCCCTCGAGGGCCCCCAGAACCAACAGGGGAAGTTGGTTGCTAATGGCAACGGCCTTGGGAGCAAGGTGAGACCTAGCAGCCCGCTGCTAAGGGCTGGAGGGAAATTTGCAAGAGCCTCTGAGGCCTCTTTCCATCAATCAAGTCGGCCTCTTCCCTGCCTGGGCCTCAGTTTCCTCTTCTATATAAAGCAGGCACTGCCCTCCCTAATTCTAGTTGTAGAGCTGAGAAGCGTTACTGAAATCCAGCCAACTGGGCCTGGAGGGCAGGAGGCAGCGGGGGTGGGGGGGGCGATGCTGGTTGGACTTAGGTGGGTCAGCAAGTGTTTTTAAAAAACAGGAATGCCGCTCAGCAGACTCACCCCCTCCATCCCCCCCAACCCCGCCAAGGGATGCACACCGAGGCCTCAGAGTTGCGTGCCATGGGCTGGGCCTGTCCCAGGCTATATGTGATTTGCGACCACTGGAGCTAGAGCTGCTATTATTTTCAGCCCATCATCCCTACGAGCCTAGAAACCTGCTCGGGCAGGAAAAACAAGCTATATTGCACCCAAGAAGTTCACAAGGTAGAGACACACGGAGCATCTGGGGGGTGGCCAGAGCGGCCAGGCTGGCTCCTGACTCCCACAAGGCGGACACGGGCTCCTCTGAGCACCCACCCTGAGAGGGCCGTCTCAGCCCCTGTGCCCTTCGGCTGGCCACAAAAGGGCCGCCATCCTTTTCTTCATCCTATCCACTGCCCTGCCCCTCCCAGCTCAAGTTCATGACCTGCTGAAGCCTTTCCAGGATTATCAGTACCAAATACCTAACATTTTCCAGTGAGAAACTGGTTCACAAATCACCCTCAACGATTACCCCACCTAACAGATGAAGATGCTGTGGGTCAGAGAACGCTGCGGACAGTGAAGCTGTTCATGGGCACAAGCTTTTCCTCAGGCCTCTGCCTCCCTCCCTGAGGCAAGCCCACCACACCTGCACCCAGCCTTGGCCCCTGGAGACTGATGTCCACAATACCCACATCCCCCTCCCAACCTGCGTGATCAGGGGAACTGGCTGGCCACCAGGGCAGGAATTTGCTTTGAAATGCTTTCCGTCCTCACTTTGTTGAAAGGTAACAGCCTAAGCCTAAGGACACAAATATGGAACTCTGGCCTGGGGGAGGGGAGAAGAGCCCCCCTGGGAAGACGTAAATGGCAGCATGGCACTCCAGGCCCTGGGTGAACAAGTAAGAGTCTTACCTCGCAACAGATAACTTTGTCTCGTGAAAAAGCAAACAAGACAGAAGAGAGGAGGGGAGAGGACGGGAGAGGACGGGAGAGAGGGGAGGAGAGGCAAGATGAGACAGACAGGCTGGAGATCGCTGACACTGACGAACCCTGAGCTCAGCTCCCCGCACTGCCCACTAGTTTTCTGCCCTACGGTCTCCACTTGTCCGGTCTCTACTTGTCCACAGAGCAGTCTAGGGCCTGCTTCTGTCCCCAGCTGCTAGGCAGGCCCCTCTGGTTGGAGCCTGGAGGACTCAGCGAGCTCAGCATTATGGCAAAAATCACCACAGTGAATCTCACTTGAGTCTCAGGACAGCCTGGCAGAAAAATGCCATCACCATTTCACCAATGGGGAAACTGAGGCTCAGGCAGGGAGGTGGCTCAGAGGTGGATGACAAAACCACTAGGTACTCTTTTATCCCTGCCTGACCATCCATTCAGTTACTGCTTTAACCAAGCTGTGGGGGGGTTGGGGGGTTGCAGAGGACACAGTACTGCTTCCAGCGTGCACCAGACAGCGAAACACGGAATTCACTCAAGGCCATCTCTAGCTCACCAGCCTGAGACTCCCATTCCGAGACTTGGCTGAGGCTGCTCTGGGCCACCCCAGCCACCAGCCCTCTCCTCCAGCAACCACCCTCAACTCCGGTGGATCCCCAAGTGGCAGGTTGTGGCCCCGGAAAACAGGCCCTGGGAAACCACCGTAAGAGAGGGGACATGGGCCACAGTCTCCCCCCCAGAAGTCTTGCCTTCAGGCAGAAAAGACAGTCAAGACAAGCATTTTGGAGTTTATACAGAAACTGCCTTTTATAAAGAACTAGCCTTTTTTTTTTTTGAAAGATTTTATTTATTTGACTGAGAGCAACACAGCGAGAGGGAACACAAGCAAGGGGGAGTGGGAGAGGGAGAAGCAGGCTTCCCACAGAGCAGGGAGTCCGATGCGGGCTCGATCCCAGAGTCCTGGGATCCTGACCTGAGCCACAGGCAGCTGCTTAACGACTGGGCCACCCAGGCACCCCAAAGTACAAGCTTTTAAAGAGAGATGCACAGCCAGGGGCCTTCCTTTGGACTTTATCTTGACTCCACAGGCGGCTGTGGTGGCCCTGCCTGCAACAGGAGCCTGACAGTCAAGACCTGTCAGCCGGGTACCAGGGCCGGGCCAACCCGGAGCCATCCATGAGGGCACAGGTGGTGCTGACCAGGCTCAAGGGCGCCAGGGGAGGAAAGGGGGGACAAAAGGGGAAAAGAGAAAGGAGGGGTCTGGGAGGGGAGGAAAGAGCCTTTGTGCTGGCCTCCCTTCCCCCACCACAATCCCCTGGAGCAACAATCAGTTATGCAAATAGTAACCCCTCCCCACACCCAGAGCTGCCACCACTCCTAGGGCCCCCTCCCACTCCTTCTGGGTCTCTAGGTCCCTCTCTGGTATCTCCTTTGACCCTCTGCCCCCTCTCCATTCTCCCTCCTTCTCTCTCTCTCTCTCACATACATACATACATACACACACACACACACACACACACACACACAGAGCTACAAGGCCCTTAGGCCTTGCCCATTCAAAAAAGAACCCTTGCCCCTGCCCCCCACACCATCCCTCAGTGTCTCCAAACTTTAGAAATTAATTTTACCCTGATTTTTACCACCCCCATACTCATTTCTCATTTTGGGGCCAGAAACCGCTGGTCCGGAGAAACAGTGCACAGCTGGAAAAAGCAATGCATGGCTTAGAGCTTCATAAAGTAATGTGAACACACCAGCCACTTCCATTTCATTTTGCTAATTCCCTCAATGAAATAGAGTATCTGAGGGAAAAGTCTGGCTTAGAGGCAGGGCCTGGGCCCGGGCCTGGCGGTCCAAGTGGACCGATGCCATCCACATGGAAAGCCCGAACTGGGTGATGACTTCTGGTGCAGGGGTGGGGCGAAGGGTCTTGGCCCCCACTGCTCTTCTTTTTTTCTCGAGATACATACTTCTGATTGTTTCAGTTTCAAATTACCATCAGCCATCTAAATCGGGCATCCCAGGGCCCGCTACACAGGTGCACCTGAGGTGGGTATTCAAAGCAGCCCTTATTTACAAAGGGTCATGCAAATGCGCCCTGTAAAGCTGGACACACGCACACACCCCGCAGCCACTGTCCATCCTCACCCAGGACCAGGGGTGTGCGTGTCATCTGTCACCCAACATGGTGAGATGGCAAACAATGACCATGACAACAACGACAGACATTGGGCACACGCAGAACCTGGCGGCCCCACAGGTCTTGAGTTAAGCTTTTGCCAGCTTTGAAGTACGGACACATGCAAGACAGAGCATAAATGTTTTTCTGAGTCCTATCTACAGACTGGTCAAGGCTTCTCTTACCTCCTGGGCAAAAAGGCTCCAAACCCAGGGAATTTAAAACATTCCACTCTAGGAATGCCAGAGGGCAGGCCCCGGGGACCGCTTCTCTGAGTCACAGGCCTCAGGCCTCCTCTCGCTCCCAAGACCACCACTCCTTTCCCTCTGGACTGGTTCCCCCACTCCAAAACCCCAAATCAAAACCCACGGGGGTCCTGGCCTCCCAGACAAGGACTGTGTCCAGGCTTCGCCTCATAAGCCCTCAAAGTCACTCTGCAAACCAGAAGGGCCAGAGTGCTCCAACCAGTCCAATCTCCACCAGCGCATTTGCTGGGAGCTCACTGTCCACAGGGCACCATCCCACGTTCTTCACATACTGAATCCTGAGAAGTGAGCCTTCGGCACTATTGTCATCTGTCCTGGATCACACTGGGCACATGGAAAGGGCAGCATCTCCCCCCCCAACCCGCTCACCAGCATCAAAATGGGGGGTCTCAAATCTGCCAAAGCGTCCCCAGCAACAGATACCAAGGAGCCAAATGTTACAAATCTGCCCGTTTTCATGTTCTAACGGATCCCTGTGGCTTTGGATAAAATTCCCAGAGACGAAATCCTACACAAATTTAAAACATACCATCTATCAAACGATTCGGATGGGAGTATTGGTAAAACATGCTCGAAAAGTGGGTTAGAAGACAAAAAAGTGGCTTGGGTGACAGCATTTAAGACACGCCAAAAATGGACGTGGAGACCTAAAGTCAATTTTTTTATGTAAGTCGAGAGCAGAAGAGAACACTTCTAAATTTACACATTATCTCCTGTAATGTGATTTTTTTTTAAAGATTTTATTTATTTGACAGAGATCACAAGTAGGCAGAGAGGCAGGCAGAGAGAAGGGGAAGCAGGCTCCGCGCTGAGCAGAGAACAGATGTGGGCTCCATCCCAGGACCCTGGGATCATGTCCTGAGCCAAAGGCAGAGGTTTTAACCCACTGAGCCCCCCAGGCATCCCTCCTGTAACGTGATTTTAAATGCGCATCATTAAGTTAATAACTCAAAATACTTTAAGTAGGGAAAAATACTTGTGGGCAACAACGGAGCCACGCCAGCCAGCCTCGGTTCTGCTCTGCCTCAGCAAACCCAAAGCCGCCTCCACCTGACCTCCACAGGCCTCAGCTCCCTCAAGTCCAATGTGAGGTGCCCGGCCACACGGCCTCAGCAATCACACAGCCTCAAACCCTTGGCCACCAGGTTTGAAACCAGGCATTGGAGTTCCCATTTCAACCACAGAAGACTCACTGGGGCTCATCCTCTCCATATTCTCAACCAGTTAACAGCTAGATTTTTCCCCAAGTTCAGTTTTCCTCTCCCAATCTCTGCTTAACCCCCAAGTGATGGATAGCACCGGTTTAAAGATAATGAAGCCTATCTTATCCTGAAAGTGGGTGCTCTGGGGCCCAGAAGTGTGGTTTTGTCTCTTTGAGAGTTTGCCTATTGTTATTTCTAGGTGCCACACATAGAAACTTGTGACCAAAAGGGCCCCCAAACTGCTCAGGACAGGAGAAAGAAGAGCTCTTAAGGGGACCCCAGGGCCCTTCACCAGGCGGGTGCCCCTGCCATAGCTTCAGCCCCAGATCTAACTAGGGCAGCAGGCTCCCCAACAATGCTGTTCCTTCTGGAGGGGCTACCAACTGCAAGCACCAAACTTCAAAACTAACCACCACTTTTGGGGGGCTGGGGCCCCTCTGTCTGGTTCTGTTTAGTCCACGTAGAGACAGCCCAGCCAGGACCCACTGGCTACTTTCGTTCCACAGGGAGCAGACAAGGCTGGGGCCGGGGCAGCCACTGGAGGCTCCAGTTAAGTTTCACTGGTGAGTGAGTGGCGGGGGCACAAAGGAAGGAACCGCTGGGGGAGGGGAGGCCGCAGAGCTGGAGGGCTGGGACAAAGGGGACAAGAGACAAAGGGACAGGAAAAGGGAGCCCGCTTTCTCCTCTGAGGAAGGAACTCTCCATTTAGCCTAATATTTCACTCACACATCCCTGGGCCAGGAATGCACAATTACACATTCTGGGAGGCGGCTTCGGGTGACAAGGACACCCCTCCCACCTCAGTGGCACATCGGTGGCTCTCCTTGCCACCCCTCACCCCGCCCCTGCTCCTGCCTGTCCAGGCCCCCTTTCCTCAGCCCACTTGTTCAAAGTCAGGGAGGCTGCCTTTGATCAGCTCCCTCTCTCCAGCCCCATCCGCCACCCTGAAGAGAGACAAAGAATTATTTATTTGGAGAAAAGACAAACCCTCAAAGTGTCAGCCAGTGACAGACATGATACTTTCTGCACAGGAACGAGGAGGCAGGAGCGAGGCGCCGGGTTTTCTAGTCTGTGGGGGGCTGTCACCAGCAACCCACACACCAGCCACCCTCTGTACCCTCACACACTCTCAAATCCTACCTGCTTGGCCCTTTGGGTTTTTTTTCCCCTTAAGACCACCACCTGCCCCACCGGGAGACTGCGATAATTAATCTATATTGAAGAGAGGGTCCAGCACCCGGATGAGGTCTGCAATCAAGATGGCAAAATCTGAAATGTGGGCGAGGTCAGACCAGAAAGACCTGGAATGTCTGGCTCGCGGTGTGAAGCCTCTGTCCCACAGTCAGGGAAACCTCAGGGCTGGTCTGTACTGCGGCTCCTGATTTGTTTCATTTTGATTTGATTTTGATTTTCCAAGGGGAGAGACAGGATGCCATCACATTTTACATTAACAAAGCAAATCTGGCGTCCACGCCTGGGTCCAAGACAACAAAGGGGCAGTTTAAGGGTGAAGCCAGGAGGCTGGCTGTTACCACCAGCAGGGATAGCAGGAGAAAGGCAGGAGCCACGGGTGCCCCTGTGGACAGACCACAGCCCTCCTATGCACTTCGTGTTTAGCTCCTTCCCTCCATCTGGCTCCTTCCCTTCCCTCCTTGCTGCCCTCCATGCCTGGGCCATGCCAGAGTCCCCCTCCGGAAACCACTTGACTCCCCGAGAGCAGAGCCCCTCCAAAGCGCCTGGCATAGCACAGGAAGCACAGTCCCCACCCTCCCGGCAAGAGCACCGATCACCGGGCATCAAGTCCTCCGCTCCTACTGTTTTAAAACTCAAGGCTTTTAATGAGCACCAACTGTGTGCAATCACACAGTGAGGCACTGGGGGCTCACTCATTTGTTGGGGACTAGGAAAGGGCACTCCCAGTCCCGCAGCAGGGACAATGGGGGCCTGAGGAGTGGTAAAGAGCCTGTGCTCCGAGAAGGGAAAATGAAACTGGGCCAAAGGAACCAGAGAGAGGTTGGGAGAACTGTGGCAGGCGCCTCCCTCCCATGTGCACTAGGCTGGGCAGCTGGTGGGGGGCATCAGGTCAGGGGTGGACCCTCGCCCAGAGCAGCAGACGCTGCTGCTGCAGGGGCAAGTGACCCTCTCTTCAGCCTGGACAGGCGAAGCCACACCTCCCCTATGGCTTCCCTTCCCACAGATCCTCCTCAGCCCCAGGACCAACACCTGAGTCCCAGTAACACCCGGGATGGGGCCCCTGCAACTGGCCCACCAAATCATCAGGCCAAGGACTGGGCCCCAATCCACTCTGGATCAAAACTCAGCTCTCCATGACCGCTTCTGTCCTCACGAGAAGAATGCCAAGGGGACCCATGGTCCTCATAAACGTTTTCATACAGAAAACAGGGAGGGGGAAAGAAGTCACATGTGTCTCAGGTGTCAAGGCCGCTCTGCACGGGCCAGGCCCGGAGGGGCCCTGGCCCATGACCCTGGCCCTCCCCAGGACGAGATATTCCAGAACTCACTGACTCACCAAAGGAGGGTGGCATAGCGGCACATACCTGTGCCTCCGAGGTGGCCCACGGCCTAGCGGCAATGTCTGACCCCCCAACCAGGAGGAGGATTTGTGCTTTTGGCCAAGTCTGGAAAAATTAACTCAGGTCTGAGAGAATGTGGGTACCTGAGAGCATCCCTAGACCAGCATCTCTTTCATTCTTCTCTAGTTTATGTTCTTGTGGATTCGTGTTTCCAATAACCAATCTTTAAAGAAGTTTTACTAGAATAACAGCCGTGCAAGGTCATTTTTGTTCCACCTCTTCTGTCTCCAAGGTACAATCATGGCTTTCTCCAAACTCGTAGCCAGACCCGACAAGGCCCCCGGTCAGCTCAGCAGTGTGCAGCCGCACACACACCAACACTGGGACCCCGGAGGTATCATTTACTACCACTTCACAGAGAAGGAAGTGAGCAGTCTGTCAACTCCAAGCAGCCAGCCCAAAAGCCAGAGCCGCAGGCCGTGGCGGCCAAGGGGGGGGGGAGGTGCAGGCCGGGACACAAGGGACTGCTTTCCGGGGAGACCCGCTTTGGGGGCCACCAGGAGTGTTCCCTGGTGCCTCCTGGAGGACAAGCCCATCAGACCTGCAAATGTATCTGCATTCAAAGATGCGCAGTTAGCATCTTAAAACACAGAAACCCCAGAGAAGGGGGAGGAAAGGTCTGTGAGTTCTGTGAGGGTAAATGATTTGCTGCTGTCCTGTCTGCGGCCACACCTCAGAGGCACCAACTATCTGACGAACAAAAGACGAAACCATGGGATGAACGTCTGAGAAAAACAAATATCTGCTCTGAGCCCTCCGTGGATTTTGGAAAAAATGTTCCCCCCAAACGGCACCATTAGGACTGCCTCAACAGGAAGTAGTGTCTGGGGGTACCTGGGGGGCTCAGCCAGTTGAGCAGCTGCCCTCGGCTCAGGTCATGATCCCAGGGTCCCAGGCCGGAGTCCCGCATCGGGCTCCCAGCTCAGAGGGGAACCTGTTCCTCCCTCTGCCTGCCTCTCCCCTATTTGTGCTCCCCCATTTGTAATTGCGTTCTCTCTGGCAAATAAAATCTTCAAACAAACAAACAAAAAGGTAGTGTTTGAAGGAAGTGATTTCAAGCCTTGGAAAACCCTGAATGGTAGATTAAAACTAAAGCAGCCCCTCCACTGGGGTGTGGCCGGCCCTCCCCTCCCTTGAGAAGAGGTGAAGAGCTGCCTGCAATTATGAGCGCCCCCACAGCACAAAGTGCCCAGGCCCAAGGCCTGAGCACCCCCCATCTCCGAACTGTGTTTATCCTCCTCGCCAAGCAAACCGTCTTCTCAGATAATGCACAGGCCAACTGTAGACTTGTGTGGCCTGATAAAATCGCCACCGATGCTGAGTGACAGGGGTCAAATCATGACATACTCCTGCCCAGATAAGCGGGAGTCTTGGGAGAATCAGAAGCCAGCTATTTCCCGCAATGCCAGGCGCACGCCG
Organism: Lontra canadensis; assembly: GCF_010015895.1. NCBI lineage: Eukaryota > Metazoa > Chordata > Mammalia > Carnivora > Mustelidae > Lontra > Lontra canadensis. Next base: position 76,331 of record NW_022631351.1, read on the forward strand.
CACTCAGGCACCAGCTGCGGGACGATGTTTGGGGCTCCGGCCAAGTGCCTGCCTACCCTCTCCCCAGCCCTCAATACAAAAGGCTAAAACCAGGCAGAAGAGTCATCACAGGGCTTCCAGCCTCAGAGACCTCAGCAGTGGGCAAAAGGTTGGGCGAACTGAACCCGGAGCATTCTTCCACACATCTGAGGACACTTCATGTCAGAAGCGCCACCAACACATCAAAGCCCTAGCAGGACAGTGGCTAAGGAGTGTGTAACAACTCACCTGCTGAATCAACTAGCCTTGTTTTTTAAAAAAAAGAAAAAAAAAAAAGAAAGTCAAAGCCCTATTTCAGAAAAGAAAGGTGAACGGCAGGGGCGGGGCAGCAGAACTCTGACATGCACGGAGGGTATTAAGGCTTCAGGGAGCCATTTAAATATACAGATGGGGGAACCTGGGTGGCTCAGTGGGTCAAGCCTCTGCCTTCAGCTCAGGTCATGATCCCAGGGTGCTGGGATCGAGCCCCACATCGGGCTCTCTGCTCAGCGGGAAGCCTGCTTCCCTCTCTCTCTCTCTGCCTGCTTCTCTGCCTACTTGAGATCTGTCATATAAATAAATAAAATTTAAATAAATAAATAAATAAATGCACAGATGGAGGGGCAGGGAGCCTGGGAGGTGGGCAGCCTCTTGGTACTTCCTGATCACTTTCAGTCCACAAATATGAAAATATCTATCAGGTGTCAAAAGCTCCAAGTTTATGGGTCCTGCCCGATGACTCAAAGATGATTATAAGAGGTTTCTTAGAAGCCAGGGACATCCGAATTGAGACATGAAAAATGAATAAAGATCCCCACGGGGAGAAAGAACAGAGGAAAGTACTTTAAGCAAGGAGGAACAGCCTGTGCAAAGGCCCTGAGGTAGGGAGCCTGGCCCTTCCCTTAACTATAGCCTGGCTATGTTTACTATCTAAGTTTCAGGGTTCACATTCCACCCTAACCATAAAAATACACAGCCAACATGCCAAAATTCCCTCAGTTTTTTTCTTTTCCCAACATACAAGGTTACCTTCTCACCTTTCCCTGCTGACCACCTTTCCATTTCTGCAGTGGTTTCCTTGGTGCCGTAGCTTCTAATTTCTGAGCAGCTCACATGGGCCTACAATTTAGGACACACCCTAGCTTCCCAGCTGGACCGTGGTCACTCAGGCCGCCTGTCCGTGCCTCCTGAACAGGCCTGCACAAGGACAAGGGAGAATATGTTGCCTAACTAAAAGGAAAAGAGAAAACCCAACCTGCTCTGGGCAGCACAGGCCAGGAAGGAAGTAGGAAGTCTTCCTGAGAGCAGGAAGTCCTCGCTCATCCCTAGATGAGACCAGACCAAAGCTGAGCAACAGGCACTCAGTCCTGGGAAGGGAAAGATGATCTGGGGGCAAGGGGTGGAGGTGAGACCCTGCTCTGGCCCTGTACACGGTGTGCTGGGGACACACAAACATTTCTAACCAAAAAGCACTTGGTTCTCTGGGAAGCTCTGTCCTCACTCCCACTCCCCAGCAAAAACAGACTTCAGGAAGAAAATGAATCAAGTTTTACAAGCTTCCCCACTGATAGATTTGTAGTCCTGGGTAAATAGGGAAGCTTTTAAAATAAACTCTCTCCTAGCCATGTCACTTCCTTTCTTCTATTTGCCGCCACACACACACACACACACACACACACACACCCCACACCCCCCCTTTTAACCCTGGCTATGGATCCTGAGTCTGAAAGAGGAATTCCAAATTCAGAACACACACCAAACCACCACTTGAAAACACTTCCTACTTTTTATTCAGGCTCTCTCATTTACTCGTGTGTCTACACATTCCTAGTGCAGCTCCCTAAGCAGGGATACTGTCCCCCACAGCACTGGCTACCTTTTAGCCTCTCGTTCTTCTATTCCAGAAATACTAAGGGCATTTTCTAAAGTGCTCGGCATCCTCATCTCAAAACAGTACTGCAAGTTAAGTGCAGCCTGCTTTACAGATGAGGCCACTGAGGCTCAGGTAAGCAACTGGCACAGGTTACACGATAAGTAAAAGCCCTACTGGGGATTAGGGCCCAGGCTGCTTCACCTTGTTCTCTGAACTCTGGTTCCCTAGCGCCCCATATATGTATCAAAATACAAATAGCAAAACTGCTTCCTTCAAAAAGAGACTCATCCTGGGGGCACCTGGGTGGCTCAGTTGGTTAAGCATCTGCCTTCAGCTCAGGCCATGATCCCAGCATCTTGGGGTCGAGTTCTCCCTCTTCCTCTGCCCCTCCCGCCCCCACGTTGTATGCACTTTCTCTCACTCTCTCTCTCTCAAAATACATAAGATCTTTAAAAAACAAATACATACATAAATACATAAACATAAAAAAAATTGTAAAAGACTCATTGTGGATCACCAGCTGCCTTAATGTTAAACTTGAGAACTAATGGCCACTTTAACTGGTGCTTCCAAAACGGATCATGGAAAACTCGGATGGCAAATAGTAGAGCCTGTGCTTCATTGTCAGCAGCACCATTCAGTGTGGTTCCCGGAGGTACGGGGATGATGCCCAGCGGGCCATAAGGGAACAGCAGCCCCGCAGCGGGGGAGCCCAGGGTTAGAGTCTCAACCCACTGTCCCTCACTACAGGACCCAGGCAAGAGCCGGCAAGGACTGGTTGCCTTCTGCAGCGGCCCCTGGACCTCGTCTATGGCTTGCGGCTCTCCAGATAAGATGACCTACGTGCAGAGCACCTTACAGCCTTCAGGGCTGACCACATGTGAGCTCCTGGGAGCTGAGTAGGAAGGTGGGGAGGTGGAATCCAGGCTATGCTGGGGTCTGGAAACAGCTCCAATTTCATCCCCCAGCTCCAAGGCTGCCTACAACCCGTATCCCAGGGTTCGCAGGGGAGGCAATGAGATAGCATCCCCCAGAAAAACCAAATAGAGGGACTTGCTCCACTTTAAAATCAGCCTACTCCATTCATCCTCAACTCTCTGCTGGCTTTCTATATCCCTAGATCCACCAGCGGGCCCTGCCTTCCAACCCCATCTTCCTGCCACGCCCCTCTCCTCTCCGGCGTACGTGCCTAACAGAACCCCTGCCTGTCTGCCTCCCTGCGCACAGCCCTGCTCCCACCCACCTGTCCACCTCTCCTGCAACCCTACACCTGGGTACCTCCGTCCTAGGCCCTCTGTTCTCCTCAGCCATAAAGCAGAGCAGTAAGAACTTACACTTCGTCTGTCGTTCTCACATGGCTGCCCCGTACATGAGAAAATACTCTCTAGAAAGTCAGATATGGCTCTTCACGTGTGCTGGTGTCTCTGAGTCCCACCACACTTCCTATACACAGCTGTTTCCTCACCGGACTCTGTCTCTTGCGGACCACTACTTCTGGGATGTTGGTCAGAAAAGCCCCATGGGGTGAGAGATGAGGGGAGACCCTAAAAAGAACTCTAACTCAATGACTCAACTACTTGGAGCTCAGATCCAACGTCTCATTTAAAGCAAAAACAAAGCTGCCAAACTCCAGGCCATCCATCCTTCAAGGAAGGAAGGATTTCCAGCTAACCCATCCAATGAAATCCAATGTGGCCTCTTAAGTAAATCCTCCCTACTCTATGGCAGGGCCTTCACGGATTATTTTCCCTCAAAAAAAAAAAAAAAAAAAAAAAAAAAACCATAATTTATACACTGAGTGTCTTTACTTTCCAAACCATTCAGAATTAGGGAAAGGGGGAAAAAACACGTCTGTTTCTATTTGAAACTGTCAAAATTAGCATTCAGTAATTAAAAATCACACCCTTTCTCTTAATAACCTAACCAGCATGATACAATCAGGTTGTGCCAACTCTTTAATCTAATTGACTAATTACAGATTTTAATTTAGTCAGTTACTGAACAACTGTTGACAATTTGTTTTCATTAGGGACAGAACAGAATAAATATTTAGGCTTCCAGTCACAAAGACTCCTGTGATTGGTTCTCCACCGTGACCCCAACTTCCAAGCGGGCTCTGGCTCCGGCAACGCCCTGAGACACAGGTACACATCCGGCTCACCAGCCACAGCTCAGGTGCAGCCCCACACTCACCTGCCCCCAATTCCCTCTTAAGGCAAAAGCTGGAAATGCGAGTGGCGGCCTACATTCCCAAAGTACAGGCAATTCCCAAAATCACACACGTCACTCAAGAAGTGGCAAACACTTAAACGTTGTGAAGAAAAATAAATTCAACGCTACATGTCACTGGCTTTTAAGCAACAAAGTAAGTTAACAGTCAAAATAGGTTAACCGGCATTCATCTCACTGGGAAGCAAACTGTCACTGACATCTTTTTTTTTTTTTAAAGACGCACATTTACAGGTTTCACCGGAAATGATCCAGTTCTTTCAAAGTGCATTTTGACCCCCGAGGTCCCCCACTCTGAAAGTCACCCGAAAGTCTGTTAGAATAAATGGCTCAGAAGACTAGGAATGAGGGCCTGGAGGTCAAACCATGACTCCCCTGCTTAATGACCTCATCACCAGTTAAGCCTCAGTTTCCCTGTCCAGAGAAGGGGATAAAAAAGCCTTTGCCTGGCAGAGAGTGACCGGGAATAAACGCCATAAACGTCATGCCCACACACAGGGCCTGGCAAATGCAGGTCGGTCACCGCTGTTCCAGAAATCACTTTTGTATCCCTCAACCAGCCCCATACGACAAATCAGGAAAGTGAACTCAGTCAAAGGTTACCTACATAGCCAGTCAGTGGGGAAGTCTGGTTGTGATAGAGGATTTCTGCCCAGTGAACCATCCCTTCCCCTGGATGCCAGCTCAGAATAGCAGGGAAGGTGGGACTTATTTGCAGGGGAGGGGTCAGGGGTCCAGGTAGCATCTTCTGGAGATGGGAGCCTTCCAAGCAGAGTCTTACAGCCCTTGGGCCACACAGCCCGCCCCCGCCCCAGCTTTCTCCCTACAGGAAGGCTTTGAGCAGCCTGCCCTTCAAAGGATGACCCACCCAGGACAAACTCTGCATTCTGCCCCAGCATTCTGCCCCAGCATTCTGCCCCATTCTTCCCCCAGGGTTGGAAAACACGAGGGCCTTCTCTCCTCAAAGCCCACCCCTGGCCATTCCAAAACCAGGCCAAAGGAGCCTCCCACACTGCTAGGATGGAAGCCACAGGTTCCCAGCCAGAGGATGCTAACCAGGTCTCTTGAAAACCCTCCTGGAGACTAAAGCATGGCTGGTGGGGGTTTTTTGTTGTTGTTGTTGTTGTTGTTTTTCTTTTTTGGCTCAACAAAAATTCCGTCTACCTCAACTGAAATGGAACCAAAATTTCCAATGTGTTCTGTTGAGTAGAATTCTACCAACCTGGTGTGCTCACACCAGCTCCCCTGAGCTGCTAAGCAGCCCTAATCAGCTACGCCATAGTTCTCATTTTTCCTATTTCTTAGTTAAAATGATGACTCGATGCAAGCAATCTATTTGCAAATGAAATATGTTCAGGCATGGAGTCCACAGGAGGTGGCGGAGGATTAATAAAAGGTGGCCTTGTCAGTGAAGAGATGGGAAAAACTCTCCACGGGTGGTATGCAGGCCCAAAGCAAGAGGTGGTCTTCCCAGGCGAGGTCACTGAAAACCAGCCTGGTAAGGAACCATCCGACCCACGGGCAGGGCTTCAGCTCACCCACCACCCTCATGACACACACCCACCTACTCCTCCCAACGCTAGTCCTAAACTACCGTGGCCTGGGCAGTGGGTCGTCAGTTAATTAGGCAGCAAAGACGTCAAATTTGGTACTAATTCCAGCATGGTGTGGTAGTGAAAAGCACTTTCCCTATTAAGTCCACCTCCAACATGACCGAATCCCTCCAGTGCCTCCGTTTCCTTTTCTTTCCTTTTCTACAAAAATGGAATGCACACCAAACCTAACCCACTGGGCTGTTCCGAGGACGACAAGAGATAAAGCCTAAGGGGCTCAGAACAGAGCGTGGCATACAGTTAGCACTTAAACTTGTTCACTGTTCTCGACAGTTCTTCCTTCGTGAAACGGGAAGAAGATCCTCTCCCCTGTGTTGCCCCAACAGGACAAAACTGAATAAGAACACTTTCTTCAAGGTCTTAGCACATAGCAAGTGCTCAATAAACACCAGTTTTCTTCGTCAGACGAGGGACTAGTTGTTACTATGCCCCAACGCCACGGTTTACTTATCCCTCAGCAAGAAACTACCACTCCAACTCCCAACGGCTCAGCCCTCCAAGGAAGGTTGCCCCTCCAGCAGTGGCGGCCAGAGTCCAACACCATGATTTTCACCTCGTCTCTTCTCTTCAAGTTCCCTGGGACAGAGATGCTGCTAGCAAAATAATGCCAAAGAAAGTACGTGGCGACAGTCAACTAGATTTCAGTTCATTTTCTATAGCTTGGGGTCAGAATCGACTGATGCACTCTGGTGATCAAGTTTTCTGCAATTCCCTATCCCACGCATTAGCTCCTGACAGAAATTCACTGCGGTATTTAAAGTGGCAGTCATCACAACTAACTCAAATTGTATTGGCTTCCCCGATGCTGAAATGCTCTGCTGAAACCATCAATTGGCCAATTCGGAGATAACGTGGTGGCTGAAACTCCCTGTCATGCCGTAAACAGCCCCCCACCCCGCCCCCTGTCTGCAGTGGCTCCCCAGCCCGGAGATCCGCGGCGAAACCTGCCACCGGAGCTGCGGGCCAGGGCGGCCTCGTGTAACACAAGCGGGCTCGCTGAGCGGGAGCTGGCGGGCGGCGGGCGGCCGGCGCTGCCAAGAGGAAGGGCCTCCAGAGAGGATAACATTTGCTACTGGAAGCCTTCTAAAAGACAGCGAGAAAAGAAAAGCAGCGTGCACACGCCCAACGCCAGGCCTGCCCACTGGGCCATCTGCCCCCACATCGGCACAGGCCACGGAGGGCCAAAGCCACAGGAAGCCCACGGCATCGCCCAAAGAAAGCTGAAAAATTCCTAGCTGTGGCATAGGCATAGGCGCCTGCTTCTTGAACAAAGGTTTTCCAGACTCAGTGGCAGCAGCGGGAATCAGGTGTCCATCTGACCACGGACGGGCTGTGTTACCATACCACTATGCCTCAGTTTCCCTATCTGTAAATTGAGAGTGTTTCTCAACACACATTCTATGATTTGATAGTCTGTTCACATTCCTTCTCAACAGGGGAACCACAGTTTACAAACCATTTTCACAGGCTCTCACCGGACACCCAAAATGCTTGAGGGCAGGGGAAAAAAAAAAAGAAAATCCAGGCCTTCCTTCACATCATTTCAAATCACAGATGATCCAATGAAGGCTCAGAGAGGCCAAATGACTCACCCAAGGCCATCTGGAAGAACGAGCACTTGGACCTCTGATCCTCCAAGTCCAAATACCACGTACCATCCGTGACACTGCTTCAGTCCCCCATACCGACCAGCACAGAGCCGGCCCACGGCAGAAACCTGGGACTAAAGACCCACTGCGCTCCCACTCCAGTCTGCAAAGCCCCGCTCTGCCTACCCCGAGAACTCACGAAGCTGCATCTAGCATCCTGGGCGCGGGGGAGGCGTGCCACCCCACAGCCTGCTCTCTCAAATGGCCTTTTGTGACCGGGAGAGAAGGATCAGAGGAAAACCTCAGACAGGGGCCCCAGGGAGCAGCCGTGCTTCTTAAGGTCAGAGGACTGTGAAACAGAAGTGAAATGTCAGGCACTTCCCCCAAACACACAAAGAACGGGAGACACAAAGCCTGCCTCAGGGGCTGTGCAAATAGCTGTCACCGAGAGGGGACAGAGAATTTGGGAGGCTGGGCCAACCTGGGTCAGACAGGATGCCCTGAGACCTGTTCTCAAGAGATTCTTGCCGTGGCCAGAGGCTGAGCCCTGCAGATGTTCAAACAACACCCTCTGCAGGGGGCCGGGGACCCTGCCTCGCCCACAGACACCCAGGGCGGGAGGGGCCCCGTGGCCAGCCAGCAGGGACAAGCTGCAGCCTTTAGGTGGGAGCTACTGCTTGTTCAAGACGCGGCAAGCATCTTCCGAGCACCTTTTACGTGTTCTCTGCATGAAGAATACAGCAGCAAACGCCACAGGCGGCCACCGAGGAAACCACGAGGCACCACGTGGGAGGCGAGAGGCACGGTGAGGAAACGGCTCTCTCAAGAACCCGTGGCGGTGGGAATCGTTCCCTCCTTATTACAGGTCACCAAGCAGGATCAGCAACTGCATGTCACTTGGCCTCAGTCAGCCCACCTATGGGTCCCAAGACTCAATCCCAGCCCTCTCTGGCTAGTGGCTTTCAAAATTTAGACGAAGATCCCCAAGAAGACAAACTTGACTTTGCAAACTCAGGACACGTGTGTATTCACAAGGCGATCCCAGAAAACAGAGGTTTCCCCAAATAATACTTATGCTTACTCCGTGTGATAACAGTGGTTTCATTTTTTTTTTTGACTGCCAGTCGTGACCCACTAACTCACAGTTTGCAAAACAAGGCGTTACCATGTACCACTTGCCCGTCTCCATCACAATGTGTATCTAACACACTTGATCCCTGGGCAGGGATCAGACCTTTCCTGCTTCTCAAGGCTCAGAGTCCAGCTCCCCAGTATAGGGATTTATTCAAGACTCTGCAATAGGCCCCAGGAGTGGGGGGTAGCACACAGGGGGTACAGATAAGTGTTCCTGCCCTTCGAGAGCTTGCGATCTACAAGTTGGGAAGGGAAGAGATACAACCTTGACCCTAACCATTCTCCTTCTGGGCAGCAAGTAGCAAGTGAATACAGACACAGAGTTCCTGGGGATAAAAGAAGAAGAAAGGAGGGGTGTTCCCATGGGGGTGGTCCTGGCAGGCCTGGCGGAGACCACCATGTTCCAGGCTGGCATCTGCCCTACAGAAGGATCAGAGGGCAGGTGAGGAAAAAGCCCCCATCTCAGGTGGTATGGTACCAAGCAGGGACCACAGAAAGGGTCAGAGGGGGAGCAGGGGAAAGCTCCAGGTTCCTAGGTCAAAAGACGTGGACAGCAGAAGAGAAAACGGTCGCCTGAATAAACAACCCAGTCCAGGTGCTGGCCAGGGTGCCCTTGGGCATGTCTCATTTCATCCTCACGAGCACCTAGGCTGGTCTGGAAGCTGTGTGTGTGACCCCACCCCCCAGCTGCTCAGGGGTACTTGGAAGACGGTGGATTCGAACCCAGGGATCCAGAGCGCTACTCAACAGGTGAGACAGCCCTTGATGGTTCAAGTCCACGGGCACACACTTCCCACACCAAGCCCACTCTGCTGCTGCCGCCCTTCTGGCCACAAGAAAACCGGGATCCATCCAGGGCCCCAGGTGCAGTCACAAAAGGAACAGCACACACTGGTGCGGTGCTTCTGCTGTGCCGGGCCCTATCAGAGAGGCAGGGTGCAGGGTGCATGAAGGCACCTCAGCTCATTTCATCCTCAGGACAACCTTACGAGGAGGCTATACTTCATCAACCCCATTTTTCACCTGAGGAAATCGAGAAACAGAGGCCAATTGACGTGCCCGAGTCTGCACAGCTTGGAGTGCAGCAAAGCAGAGGAAAGTGTCTGGATCCCGATGGGGTCTGTGGGTGTGAGTCCTACTGGGGACCTCAGGTGAGGTACCCCTGCAGCTCAGCTGACCTACTTGTTAGATGACGAGGTGGCCTCCAGTTCCATCACCTCCAGCCCTGCTGAAGACAGATAAACACTAAATACATCTCTCGGCGGCCACAGGGGCTGGGACCATCCATCTTCTCCCACCACCCGTCCTGACAGCATCCTGGTCCCTCAGAAGACAGAGATCGTCCGGCACGAGGACTTTCGGAGCATTTATCCCATCCTGGGCTGCATCTGCTCTTCAGTGAGACGGTGAATGGAGCAGGCAGCCAGTCAGTGAACCAGACCAGCACCGCACACACCTCAGCGATTCCTGCTCCTGGTCTGGGAGCCGACTAACCGCCACCTCCCTCAGGCTGAGCCAGGAAGGCCAATCAGGAAGCAGCCCCAGCACCAGCACCAGCCTCCCACACACCCCCAAAAGCGACCCTTCCCCAGCTCGCTTCCTAAGGCTCCTTCTTGGGACTCCTAGCGCCATCAAAAAGTTGAGTGAGATGGGAGGTAGGCAAGGGCAGTCTCCGTATCGAACAGGGGAACTCGACTTAGCGGCTTTTGACCCCGTCCATCCCTGTCAGCGTCTACATAGCACCTTACCGCACAACTAACTTCTGGCCGGGCTTCCTTGCCTTTCTCTCAACCCCTCTGCGGCAGGATGAGCCAGGACGACCCTGTGCCTATTCCACCATGGAGAGAATGGACCTTGAGCAGCGGAGGCTCCCCCAGGAACAAGGGGTTGTTGTGGAGCCAAAATCTGAATCCTGATTTCTGCTGATGTCAAGTAGCAAGCCCCCTCTGGGTCTTTACCACTTCACCATGCGGGATGGGGACAGGACTTCTCTGCCCCACACAGATAAGGGGTGCAGACGCCTCCGGGGAGCACTTATCGGAGAAAGCTTGTGGCAGGACTGCCCGCTCTGCCCCTTGCAGGGGTGTGGGGAGGAGAGAAGACAACTGGTATGGAAGGGGGACGCCATGGCACATTAGGGGAGCACAGGCACTGGCAGGCACCCATGGGAAATTAAAGTGTCCACTTCCCTCAGGTCAGCTTGCCCTCCTAGAAAAAGATGCCGTTGTCCCCATTGTATTAAAAGGTCTGGGGGGAATCTTTAGGGCTGCAGAGACAAAAGAAACAAACTCACCAGGCACAGAGAGACAACCATTCTATGTAGGGGATACTACTCAATTCTCGTGCCAAGGGATCACCATTCCCCCACCCACACAGCAGGAAACCCGAAAGTCTGTCATCCTACCAGGAACCAACAGTGAGGGCTGGAACTTAGGTGTGTGTCCCAGCCACCAGCCAGACAGAGACCAAGCCCTTCAAAATCCAGAGGATTCAAAACCCAAGGAAAAAAAAAAAAAAAAAAACACGGGAGAGAAGCATTTCTTAAGCCCATTCGCCAGGGCTCCAGAAAACCCCATTACCCTGGCGAATCAAAAACAAACAATCGTTATTGTCTATTTGCTGTAAGCTCCTAGCAACATGTATTAAAGAAGTTTATGTGAATCGTCTAATGCACTTGTGCCGTGGTCAGAATTATTACCAAGCTAAAAAAGATTAATTTTTCTAAATACTCTAAACCCTAGACACTATTATAAAGGCTACAGCTAGTGTAACATTTCTGTTATCTTGGCTGACAGGCCTTCAAGCGCACACACCTCCCTTCCACTTCTCCCTCTTAAGACTTAAACACACACACACACACACACAGGCAGAAAAGTCAGGGGAAGGGGGCCAGGCAGGTCTGGCCTGAGGTCTCCACTAGAGCACCCACTTCCCCTGGAAAATTAAGACAGCCTCAGGGACGCTGCAGAGAGAGCTGGGTGTCTCTGGCTCCTCCCGCCCAGTGGCCCACAGAGCTAACTCTTGGTCCAAGTTTGCAAATGCTTAGCTAACAAAGATGGCATTATGCAGAGACGTGCACACGGCTGGTCTTGGAGTTCAAATGAAGTGACCACTGCCAAAAACTTTGTTTGGGTCCCCACCACTCTACCCGCCCCTGCGCCGGCCCCACCTCCTGCCTTGAAATAAAGGGCAAGGATTTGCAATTTGGGGTCTTGCCGCCACTTGAAACCCATTAAGGTGGCTGCACAGCCTGGGTGCTGGCAAAATGCAATTCCAGTTACTCATTTAGTGTTTAATTAGCTACCGATGGAAGAGTCTGGCAGCCTTTGGGGTGAGAGGAATGGCAGCAAATGGGGTAGGAGCCCGAAGAAAGGATGCAACACAAAGTCTAAGCTCCAAGGCGGGTGGGGAAAGAAATAACTGTGTGTATGTTTTGTTTTTTTAATCTGCCACACAAGGGTGCCAAGGGTCAGAGCCAAAGGCAACTGCTACGAACTTGCCAGGACCTCTGGGCAGATGGCTAGGCTGGCTTATCTCTGGGGAGAGCACTCCCCCACTCCTCAGAGGCGGATCGTGGCCCTTCCCTTCCCATTCTGCCTGCACTGCTGTCCTCTCCCGCCCCCTCCCGCCCCTGCCCCCCAAAGGGTTCTGGCAGGCACGGACACTCCCCTCCTGGCAGGAACCCCAGCTCAGCACATCCAAGGAGAGCCCTCTCAAATATCACTTTGCTATTTCAAACCCACCAAGGACGCTGGACCCCTGCCACAGAGCCACAAATACCTCAGCTCACGTCCACGCCTAGGCCTTTGGGGCACTTGCCTAATCCCGCCTGGCAGCCTGGAGACACAGGCTCACAGCTGGGGGCACGGTGGCGGGCGGGGAGCCAGGCCCTCCTTGTCAGGGGCTCACAATGGCAAAGCAGAAAGGGACCTCAGGTCTTCAGAGCGGAGAAACTGAGGCTCCACGCTCGTCAAGGTCATGGGATTCCATGTCTAGTATCCGCCCCAAGTTCTTCCCTGGGAATCACAGAGGGTCCAGGGTCAGGGGCAGCAGTCTGCACACCTTCCGAAATCTGGTACAAAGTCTCCTTTGTGGGGACACGGGTATTTTCTGGAAGGAAAGGCCAGAGCTTTTATCACATTTTCCCTGCCAAGAGAGCCACTGTACCAGAACAAACTCCCTTCCCGAGCTCCTGTCCCCCTCTGCCAGTGATGCCGCCGTTCACCTCTCAGGGGCTTCAGACTGACTCATTGCCCAATTCATTTCCTCAGTGACGATACACGGGCACACTTGGGGTCAAGTGCCAGCACCTCCCCTCCATTCAGCAGGAATTCTGTTCACAAATGAGGGCTGTCAAAAGTTGAGAGGAAAAACCTGAAAAATCCATATTTGGTCCCGGCTCTGCCACCCGCCCCATCCCCACCCCCGCTACATGCCCCTGCACAGACTATCTGAACTCCAGGCCTCGGTTTCCTCATCTGTGAAATGGGGCTGAAACTCAAGAATAACCCCTGACCCACCATGAGGCCCAACTACAAGCCCGCCCTGAAAGGCTTTATAACGACTGCCGTGACATGAGCCGCGCAAGGAGCCCCCACGGCTCTCCAGCACCTCCAGCTCAGAGGCCGCACGGCCAGGGCACACCTACTCCACTCATTTCTCCACCAAGAAGAAAACACACATTTAGCTACCACACGAGGGAAAGGGCCGCTGGCAGCCAAGAAGGCACCGAAAATACTTCTTTCTACCAGCCACACAGGCCGGGGGAGAAAAGCAAGCGGAGAAGTTGGCCAAGGTGAGAGACACAGGTGGAACAGGTGTCCACCCCACAAAAGGCCAGGCCCCAAACAACAGGGTTTAAGAGAACCCAATGGTACCCCAAGGCCTTTTACCAATGCCCTGAGGAATGCTGCTCTGGTGAGAGTAGAAGAGCCCCCCAAAACCACAGCAGGGTCCCCATGAGCCTCCTCCCAGGGCCTCGGGGCTCTTCTGACTTAGGATAAACTGATTTCTCAGAAAAGTCTATTCTCATACCGAATGCCCAAACACTCCACGTTACACGTGGTCAACATCAGGGCTTACAAACAACGTTCCAGGTGTTTGGGGGCTGGGGGAGGGCGGGAGAGAGGACAGACTGACTCAAATGAAAACTCAGCAATTCAAAGAAAATTTAAGCCCCTCCCCCACTGAGTCACCTGGCTCATTCCAGGCCCTACAGCCTGGCTTTGACCTGAGAGGAACCTTTACGATCTCCTGACCCCTGACCCCGCTGTCAGAAGGGGAGACAATTTGTCAGGAACACAAAATCTTTTCCCTGTGAGAGCGGAGACCAGGATCTTCCCAGTTGAGGTCCTTTCCCAAGACCGTTCCAGCCCCACAGCAGCAACCGGGCAACCCCTCCCTGACCCCTGCCCTGCAAGAACTTGATACTCACTACCCCCACACCAAGTCTGGGTGGCACCTGGGCTGCGCAGACTCCCCACAAACCAGAAGAATCTCTGACTCACCTCACCGGCAGAGGGAAGGCCAGTTACTGCCCACTCTTACCGACAGGATATAAGGTAACTAGTTAACCAGTGTTAGAAGGCCGCGCTCAAGACCACCCAGCAAAAGTGAAAGCACCAAAGGAACATCTTCCAACACGCCAATGGCTGTTCTAGGCTAGGCTCGTCAGTGAGCCCAAATGACCTATTTTTCCTTACCCGTAGGTCCTCAACCCCTTCATTCAAAGAGCACGCACGCACTGTGTGCAAGGTACTGTGGGAGCTACAGAGACGGACAACTCTGTAGACGGATGAACAGCCTCTGGCAGGGAAAAAATTAATAAGCTGCGGTTGGAAAGACAAGCCTAGAAGAGAAAGTAGTGGGAACAGGTGCGAACGAACGACACTCGCCACGGACAGGCAGGGCTGAGCCTCGGCAGTCAGGGGCCGCGACCCTGGAGTCGCTGACGGACTGTGTTTGGATCTTCATTCTACCCCTTAGCTGCGGATTCACCTCTCTGGGCCTCAGCTTCCTCATCTGCGAAATGGGAGTTAACAATCCCCCTCTCACCAGGCCACTGGCAGCTGGGAACAAGAGACTAAACCAAAGTGGTCAGCACGGGAGCCCAGTACGTGGAGAGCTGCCAACAAAGGCTCCATGTACACAGATAGATGATCTCCACAGATAATGAGGTGGGGTGATCAGAGTGTGCTGGAAACTATCACAGAAGCCCACAAAGAAGCTCAGAGATGGATACGATTTGAATGGATAAGAGAGGCACGCATTCCAGACAAGAGGAAGGGAGCCTGGAAAGAGACAACAATTCTAGCAAGAAGGAATGAGGGCTAACCAGATGGTAGCCATGGGAATGGACAGAAGACACGAAGATCTAAGAAGGCCAAAGAGAAGAGACCGTTCCTTTTCTTAACTGTCTTAAATTTCTCTTAATTTACCAGTTGGTCCTCTGTCACCCCGGCAATCCAATGTCACCCCGCAACTCCTCCACCATACAGATGTTCCCTCCCTGTTGCCATTCATTACTCCATCCCTCCCCCCACGCGACCTCACTCTCAAGCCAATGACACCAAACGGATTCCAATCTAGGGAAAAGGGTTTTATTCCCCCAAATCTGTGAATCCTGGGCCTCAATTAGTGGGACTTCAACACTTAGTAGCATCTTCTACACATCTATGCTGATTTCAACTCGCCATGTAATTCTGCCACCATTCCTTAATAAAGTATGGAAAGCAAACCCATGTGAGCTTTCACTGCCACCCGTACTGTTTCAAGATGCAGACCAAACCACAAATTGCCACCACCTTACATCATTTGCTAGAGCACCAAACTTAGTTAAAAATTTTTAACTTCTTCAACGACTTGCAGAAGATAGCAAAGACATCCTCTATCAAGAGATTTACCTGAAATAGGCATGTCCACCTATTCCCCACAACTCTAAAACAAAACCATTTGCACAGCAAAGACTGACCACATAGAAATGCACTCTCTAACCGTTTTTTAAAAAAAAGGAAGATTTTTTTTTTTACTAGGTAGAAAGGTCAAATTCACCAACTATTTTTACATGCTTAATGTTCCTTCTGGCCTCCTCCCCCAACCTCCAACTCAGGAAACCCTATGATCATCACCACGGATTTTCCCAGAAGAACCACATCACAAGAGAACCAGTCACCTCACCTCTTACTACTAAAAGTTTACCAGACCATAAGTACCGTGCGCCAGCTTCTTTCTCAACCTTGGAGAGGGCACAAGAACAGGTCCACTTCCTCAGCGGTCTGGTCCAAGGGCATTGACTTTTCAGTCATAACAAGATTTCATCCCATTGAGTAGTCTCAAAACCAGTGAGCCTCCTGCAGAGCAGCTAACTCAGTCTACTATAGAAGCAATTGTCACCATAAAGACATTCATGGTAATGGCACTTGTGAAAATCAACCAGATGGGTTCTGGTGTCCTAGGCCAGTTTCTGGTGTCCTAGGTGTGTCCCCCCTCTGCACACAGGGGACACACATGGCCTGGCCAAGTGGGTGGGCCCTGACAACATTCAAGAAACCAACTTCCATGCCCTAGAACTTGGAGACCATTCCTACCGACCTCATGAAAAAGTGCAAGACCAAATAAACCACCTCTTGTGTGCATGTGCACACGCACACTCACACTCTTACACACACACACGCACACACACACAGGCACCCATCTACAAGGCCACCAGGAGATGAAGCCTGGAAGGAGGCTGGGAAGAACTGCAGACGCTTCCCCTTCCATCTCCCACCTCCCCCAGATCGTGTTTCATCTGATCATAAATTCTGACTCCAACCCATGTTTGGAGTCTAATTTTTTTTTGAGGGGGACTGCCATGGGAGATGGATATGCGGCAGACGTCGCTCTTATAAGCATTTCATAAATCTTAAGAAACTCATCCAGGTAGAGGATGAATAACAGGGTAGCAAGCACTATGATGTGATGAAATTAACTATCTTCACAAGAACATTTTGGACACAAGATTATGGACCAGCCAAGGACTTCAAAGTACACATGGTCTCAGTGGGCACAACCTGAGCCCTCCAACAAATACACACGTGCGCACACACACACTTGTACACACACACCTCAAAACATAATTTGGAAAAGACTGCTCCCTGGGAAGTAAGGAAGGAGTCCATTTCACCAAGCTCTCACTCAACCACCCCTTCAGCTCTGAAACACAAGTTTCGTATTTGTTTTTGTTTTGTGGCAGTGGCCACGGCGAATTTTTTAATTAAACCAACACCAAGGAGACTCAGTCCCTTCCCAGCTAGCTAACTGTCCGCTCTGAACCATCAGCCTCTTACAGCTGAGCCCTAACACCACCATTTTATCCTCCAGATAGGTATCTATACTCTTTTGCATAATTACCACATTACGAAACACGGTTCCCCAAGTTAGAACGGGGCAAGGGCAGCAGGGAGGTGGGCAGAACAAAAAGGCCAGGAGAAAACAAAGACCACTGCCAAATGGCTGTGTATTTGCTTCTGGTACTGAAGAAGTTAGAGCTATCCAACCCTGTAATTATTGCCAGGATTAAAAATTTGTTACTCACATAATCATGAAAGGCTTTTGCTTCACTCGAATGTTCACAAGTGTCTCGCCTTTCAGGAGCTGCACAGTAAAGGTCCCAGAATACGCTGCAAGTTGAAAAATAAAATAAGATCGGGTTACTAATTATCACTCGCGTATCCGCGACAAGTGCACAACGTACGGGGCTAACAGCACGGGGTCTCCCGAAGGCTCTAATCCCACATTTCCAGCCTTTAAACTCAGGCTTGAAAACACAACGGACCAACGTCTTCTGGCAAGCCAGACCTTTGCCCTAAGAGTATTAGTTCTTGGCCATGAGGCACCTACTGTGCGCTAGATGCCTCCCACCCGTGACCTTGCTTGTACTACCGTGACCTTGCTTGTACTACCGTGGTGCTTTAGGGGAGGTAACTAACCCTACTTTATTCAAGAGGCAACTGAAGTTTGGATGGATTAGTACAACCCATTCATGGGGGTCCAGATAGGACAGGTAGGAATCTGGGTAAGAATCCGGGCCTCCTTCATCTGTGCTCCTTTCACCACCATCCCCCCAACCAAAATGGCTACATTTCACAAAAAGGTTAAACTGTCAAAGTCAGGACTATGATTCATAGGCGGAGCCATCTGGGTGACTAGCAATAAAGGAAACCTACAGGTTCTTAATCCCAGAGCCCAGAGCCCACACCCCCATCCCTCCCATCTCACCCCTCAGTCCCATCCAGGCCCTCCCCCAAGGAATTCTTATGCAAGAACCATCCCCCCCACACCCCTAAAGAATGCATATCAATTAGCCGAAGGAGAGGCTGTCAACAACCCAGTATCTTGTCCTTTCATGTTGAAATAGCCCTCCTCATAGAGGCACCTGTCCACCAATCCAGCAAAGGGCTGTGGGGGTAGGGGGCAAGGGGCAGGGCTAGATATCTCTGCCTCATCCCGCACCTCCAAGATTTGGTATAGTCACTCTAACACTTTGTATTACATGAGAACAGACCCACAAGTCATCTGTCAACCAGTAAAAGCTTACACAAATGGGGTGGTCACTGGTATTAATACGGTGCCTTAGAAAGCCTCTTCGTGTCAGAAGCCCAAGGCCCAGGGCTGGGAACCACTCGAAGGAAACGGGCACCTGGGCATAAATCTGACTCCAAGTCTAGAGCTCCTGTCCCCATCAGCAACAACCGACTCAGCAGATCATCAGACAAGCCATCTCGCTCAAGGTGTCCAAATTCCAGGGCCTGATCAACTCCGAATCAGCGCCTATGCTTCCTCCCACCTGGAGAGTCTCAGCTGTCATTTGCTCAGTGTCGAATGGCACGGAAGCAACTTCTAACAAGACCACAGACAGAGCCGCTCAGAGCCACCACTGCTCAGGTCCAGCACAACAGCCTCTCCCCGTTCCTGGGCCTGAGACAAGGCTGGAGAAGATTGGGGCGGGGGCTGCGGGGGGGGCCCTTAAGGACACAACAAGAAAATCAGACAGAACGAGAAAATAGGAGGCTCCTAGTAGCTGCAGATAGAGGCTCAAAAACATTCCTTTCTGTCCCCTGAAGCAGCACACATTGGATTAACTTCTCCACACGCTAAGGGATTTCGAACACTACAAACTCCCTGGCCCCCTTCTCAGTAACTTTTACTCCTAAACCCGAGCTTCTGCAAAAATCCATGATGGTCAGACGCACCCACCCCGCTCACATACTGCTCTCCCAAACCACCCCAGAAAACCTATCACCCACTCCTACAGGTAGAATCCTCAGGCCACAGCACCGCAGTTCCAAGTCTGGCAGAAATAATTAAAAACTCATTTTCTCCGTGCAAGTTAGAACAGACACTTCATCCCCCCCCGTATTTCAAAGAGACTCGGAACAGTAACCTGAACTGGTGGTCAGGTAAAAACGCACAGCTAAGATCCCAAGACGTGGCACTCCGATCCTTCTGAACTCCACCAAAATATCAAAAGCCATTCTGCTTTCTTGTCCTTTTCAAAAGGACGCCAGAGACTCCACCAATCGGTCCGCGAAACAGCCAGGTCTTATACTCACAGCGACTCATTCCTGCTGACCTTAAGCCCCTGTTCTTAGGCAAACCTACAAGGAGAGACCGGGACCTACAGAGGTCCCACCACAGCAGGACCCAGATAAAGGAGGGAAAGGGTCACAAATAAGGGAAAGCCACCAACTACCAACTACCGACTACAAGCACTCTGTGAGGTCAACACCAACCAGTTAAGGTTCTTGGTAAAATGAAACTTTGTGGTTTCAGGGATGCTGGGGGTTGGGGGGAGGGCCCACAGAGGAGAGGAAAGTCCAGTCAGTCTGAATCAGTATCTTTAAAGGAAGTGGCAGCCCCTTCTTGCTTTTTTTCTCAGGGTGCCTGGGAAAGGCCCCAGTAGAGCTGCTCTCTAAAGGTTTGGAGCTCACAGAAGAAAAAGGAAGGGACAGGCCAGCTGTAAAACAGACCTGGTATCCTCCCCACCCTACCCCACCCCCACTCCCTCTAATTAAAGCAGCATGCAGAATTGACAAAAATCCTCCAAGGTTTTTTCAAGACCCCCGCCTGGTGCCCCAGAGAGAGATAGGAAAGTAAAGGAGTTTCTATATAAACACTAGACATTATTTAGGAGCTTCTCAATAGAAGGGGAAAGAGAAGCAAAAACTTTGGGAACCAGCCTCTGCTGTCCTTTTCCTCCTTCACCAGCCCTAGTCTGAGTGTCCAGAGGCGCCCTGGTCTGCGCCAGGCCCAAAAGCTAAGGCGTGGGCTTCTGCTCCAGGCTGCCTGTCTTTGTTCACCCAGACCCAGGTCTCAGAACAAAACAAACACACACGCAAAACTATCACACAAACTTACCACCACCACGAGTGCAAAAACCCAGGCGGTTCTCCCAACGTGATGTTTTTTTCCCATCGAATCTGGAAAGCAGAGAGCAGAGACCGCTTAGAGGAGCAGAGAGGAAGGGTGGGCTGGGGGCTTCCCGGAGCCAAAAGGCTGTGAAGACCAACTAACAATAAATGCCAAAAGGTGATAAAAATTCAAAATGGTGGCCACAGTGGCTGCTCCTGAAAACAAAGGCTCTAAGAATAGTGGGGAAGAGGGGGTGTCAAAAAATTGGATGAGGGGGGTGGGGGGGGGGGGGGGGAGTTCCACTCACCTCCGACAAGAAGGTCTGTGCAGATTTCTGTGCTCCTACGTGCAGTAAATATTCGTAGACGTATAAAGCTAACCTGGAAAGTGGGCAAGGGGCACAGAAAGAGAGGGAAGGCGTCAGATCACATGGGGCGCTCGCTTCTGGACCTTGCCAGCCGGCTTCCAGCCCTGCCTGCGCTGTCCCATTGTGGCCCCAACCAGAGGTGAGCAGCTAGCTCGACCCTGTCTCGGGCCGCGGGTGGAAGCAGTCAGGGGGGTGGGTACCAGGGGACGCGCTGCCTCGAGCCATGAGAGCTAGAGAGCAGCCCCCCAAACTTGAACTTCCAACTGGCATCGGGGCCAAATCCACCTAGGTCTCTCAAACTCTGTCAGCCTCCCGACCCCAGAGCCTCCCTCCTTTTCCCGACCCACTCATTGCCACTCTCTCTCCAGCTCTGAGGGTCCGGGGAGACTCAGTCCTGGACTCCGGGGTGCTCAGCGCGCTCTGGAGAGGGCAGCAAAGCGCCATCCTCATCAGCTCCCCACCAAGCAACTGTCCCCCAAGCCCAGGGCCAAGCCGGCGCCGCCGTCCCTGCCCAGCGCGGCGCCCGGGAGAGCGCGGGGCGGGCGGCGAGGCCGAGGGGCAGGCAAGGGAGAGCGCTCCCCGCCGAACAAAGCCCCCGGCACGCACTCCTCACGCCGCGGGCGGACAAAAGGAGCCTTCGGGGCTGCGGGAGCCACGCGCCCCCTGCCCGCGCCCGCGGGGCAAAGTGCGGCCGCCGCGGCGAGCGCCCAGGCTGGCACTCGGGACCTCGCCCACCCCTCTCCGCTGGGCCCCCGCGCCCGGCACGCCCCGCGGCCACCAGGTGCCCCCTCCGCCGCCGGCGCCCCCCGACGCCCCGGCCTCCGCCGCCTCCCAACAATGGGCTCTCCCACGTCGCCCGCCGCGGCCTCGGGGAAGGGGCCAGGCAGGCGGCGCCGGGCCCAGGGCGCAGCAGCCCCCGCCCGCCCACCTGCCTCCCACCGCCCTCCCGCAGCCCGGCGACGGCGCGGCCGCCACTTGGAAAATAGGGCTTACTTTTCCCGAGCCTGCCCGTCCGAGGGCACCGCCGAGCCTTTGCCTTTGGCAAACATGGTTTGCGGAGAAGAGGGCGCCGAGCCTCGCCGCCGCCGCCGCCGCCGCCGCTACCGCTCCGGCTTGCTCCCGAGCTGCCCCCTCGCTCCCGGCCCCCTCCCCGGCCTCGCTCGCTCGCCCGCTCGCGCTCTCCTCGCCGCGCTCCCCTCCCCCCCCCCCCGGCGCCGGCGCGGCGCTCTTTCCAGCTGTCAAAGCGTCAGCCCCGGCCGCGGCCCCATCGCCCTGGAACTCCTCCCGCGCCGGCTCGGCCTGGGGTGCCGCTGCCGCCGCCGCCGCCACTCGCCCGCCGGCCCGGCCGCCCGCTGGCTCGCTCGCGCGCCCGCCCGCCCTGCTCCGCCTGCGCCGCCCTCTGCGCCTCCGGCACCGCTGCCGCCGCCGCTGCCGCTGGTCTACTTGGAGCTCAACCGAACGTGGCTACCCGGGCGAGGAAGCGAGGCGGGCGTCAACGTCCTGCGATTGATGGCAGCTTCGGCCAATCGGCGCGCGGGGGCGGGCCCGGCGGCCCGGGAGGGACGCCCTGTCAGCGCCCGGCCGCGGCAGTCCCTGCTGCGGCCACCTCCACCGAGCCGCTGCCCCTGCTCCTGCGGCTGAGCCGGGGGTGCCCGGGGGCGCGCGCCTCTCCTTTCTGTGGCTGTGGGGAGGGGACTCGAATCGGGCCGGGGGAGCTCTCGTCTCTTGGCCCCGGCGACGAGGGGGGTTTGCCCGGCGCTCTCCGCGGCGGGGACCATGGGGGGGGGGGGGGCGCTGCGGCAGCGTCGGAGGGGAGGGGGCGCGGACCCCTAAACGGAGCGCCACCGGCTCCCTCCCGCCACGTCCCTCCACTTATCTGCCCCTTGCCTCCTTTCCACCCCCCCCCTTGCCCGGCTCGCGCCGGCCCAGCCCTTATCTCCCCCTCTCCCTCGCCGGCCCTCCCCCCCCTGGGCTCACACCCCGACCCCCTCCTCAGACTCCAGTCCGCTCCCCGCCGCCCCGCCCCTGGCCCTCCCTCCTGCCCTGTCCGCCTTCCGAGTGCCGGGCCCGGGGCTCCACGCTGCGAGCTGGGCGGCCCGAGCCGGCGCCGAGGCGCGCGGCTGCTCCTTTACTACATCATTAAAATACTTTGGAAAGCCCCAAAGTGGAGCCGCGCGATAGAGGTCCTCGGCGTGCTTTGGGGAGCCTGGGGGAGGAGACGGGGGACTTGTGCTAAGAAAAGGGAGAGTGATTGCTCCCAAATTTCTAAGGTCTGGCAGCCCTGGCAAGTTAGCCCCTTGGCTTCTCCGCAGGAGACGGTGCCGTCCCGGGTACCGGGGCGTCACCTGGGTGCCCTGCAACGTGGAAATGCGCGCCACAGAAATCTGCAAACTTCAAATAAATGGAGCTAAATTCGGGAGGGGGGGGATGAGAGTCAGGCTTGGGGGGAGGGGAAGCTTCCATTGTCAGTGACCCAGGTGTACAATGGGAAATGGGGGGGGGTGCTGGCAGAGTGACCCAGCTATTTGCCGCGGACTCCTCTCTGTCCACGCTGAGAACCCCAAGTAGACACTTTGACTCCCTTCTTAGACCAGAAACCAGCGAAATAGGGGAAGACTCCCCCATTTTCAGACTGCTTTCAGAGCGCGGTTCTCTTTAAATGTGATAAAACACTGTCGGCACTGTCTCTTTAAAAGAGTCAAGCAGAAAAAGCTGTGTAAGCGCTGATTGGCTGCCTGTTTGGATACATCTTTAGGGGAGCCTTGAAACTGTTAGCCTAGGTTGATTTTTTTTTTTTTTTAACTGCGCTGTTCCAATAAACAAGTAACGCCCCTCCCCCTAACATGCCTCGCACCAAACAATTAAAGGATAGGTCAGTGTCCTGGGGAAAACACGTTTCAAGTAGGAAAACTCAGAACTAAATTTCAACAAAATAAAGAATAATTCCCTACCATTAAAGTTTGCTTATTTTGATCTGTTGAAAAGAGAAAAGGGGCTTTTAAAAGAAATGCCCCGCAGCAAACCGATCTGCATTGGTTCAGGAAGGAGACTCGGTGCATTTTTGGAATAATGTTCTACTCAGTGTAACAGCCTCCCTAAATTAGAATACAGCCAGGCCCTACGGATGCCTCTGGACGCACTCTGTTCTCTGCTGGGACCTGGAGATCGCCTGGGAAGGGTACCGAAAAGGGGAAATACCGAACCCTAGTCTATGGTTGTCTGTATGGAAGCCCCTAGTTTAAAGGTTGTTTTGTGAATGAGGGCAGCATGGAGGTTGGGAGGGAGGTGAAGAAAATAATTACAGTTATTTTTTCCCCTAGGCGGTTTAATTTAATAGGGCTACCTTAAGGTACCTTAGAGCCCACACTAGTTAAATTGGCCTGTTCATCCCCTTCCCCTGGACTTCTATTTTTGATGGGCTAGGAATGGCCAAGGATGGCTTGTCAACAGACTGACTCACAAGAAGCCTGACTCATCTTGGGTCTGCAAGGCCCACAGATTATGAGGATCATGAGTATCGGTCAGGTCCTGCCTAAAGGAAAACACTGCCCTTCTCTGGCTGGACTATGGCAGTGTCTATCTACCAAGTTGGTTATGCCCTATTAGCACCAGGCCTGCAGCACAAACCTGTCCGGACATCATTTTCCTCATCTGTCAAATGGGAAAGGAGGGTTAGAAGATCTTTAATATCTCTTGAGAATCTGATGTTCTGTGATGCTGATTTCCCTTCTACAGTTTTCTTCCCACATCCCCACACCCCCACACCCCCACCGAAAAAAGGACTGGCACCTTCTTGGGGAGCAAATGTGGCAAGAGGAGAGGAGTGGCATTCAGGAAACCTGTGCCAGGCACTCTGTCTTTGTGGTCTGCCCTTTGCTAGGGCCTGACCCAGAATGAGGCCCCGTGTCAGTAGGTTCCTGGTGAGGCTAAAAGAAAGGACTCAGGGAGCCACCAGCCTGCTGGAGAGAAGAGAGTTGACAGGCTCCTGGGAAGTGGGACCACTCAGCAACCCCAACCAAGGGTGCACATGGTGATCCAAGAGGATTCAGTCCAAACCCCTAAAAACAAACAGCATCCCAAGCCCCAGCCTCCCTTTCCCCACGGAATCCCCCGGCTCCACCTTCGCCAGACCACATCTTTGGGCCTGCCGTCTTTACTGGGAATTATTCCCACCCCACCATCCCCCTTGGACCATTGCTTAGGGCTAACATGCTGTTCAATGCCATCTTCTCCTCTAAGACCTTTTTGCTTTTCAATCCCAAAGCAAAACTCATCCATCCCCCTGCTTGGTCTCATTTTGTTTGAACCTCCGTAGTGGCTCTCTGTGGTCAATTCTGCCTCTTGTTGTAGCCGTTGTTTACTGTCTGTCTCCTCCGCCAGAGCTGGCAGGGAGAGGAACGAAGTCTGAGTCATCTGCGTGTCTCCACCACCCAGCACAGGTTCAGAACCTGTGTGTATATCAACTCAGTGTATGTACCAGGGGTTGGGGAACCACGAAAGGAAAAAATGGTCTCATCCCCGAAGGAGCTCCGGACCCAGGGTGGAGATAAGAAAGGGACACCAGCAACAAAGGGATGAGATAAGGCCAGTTTCCCAGCCCCACCCACCTAAACCACAGCCTCGAGGAACTACTGTACTTTTGGTCCTCAGAATACACCCAGTCATTGCTCGTATATCCACCCCAGGCTCATTGATTCTTTCCTCTTCTCTTTCTCTATCCCTCCCTCCCTTTTCTTCTTTCTTCTAGTACCTGTCTATTGAGCATCTCCTATACCAGGCATTGTTCCAGGTACTGGGTAATAAACCAAAGATCCTTACTCCATCGAGCTTATGCTATTGGGAAATCCTCTGTCCAAAAACCTCTTTCTGTGACAGATCCCTCCTAATCCTAAAATCCAGCCTGGGCAGGTACCACCTCTACCAGGAAGCCTTCCAGGGAAGCCTCCCTGAGCTCCCTGACTGGGCCAGGAGTCCCCTGGCAGCCCTTGGAACACCCCCCTCAACAACCCACAACAGACTGCAGTAGGCCACAGTGTGTAGGTGTGGACATGTGTGCATCTCCCTCATGGGAGCGTGAGCTCCTCCTGCCCAGGGGAATGGTCGTCATTCACCCGCGGGTCTCCAGTGCCCACCAACTATGGTGAAAGGAGACTCCAATAACTGAGTGACCAGAATGAGGAGTAAGAGGCAGTTGAGGTGGAAGAGGAGAAGGAGAGGTCAAGTCCAAGCTCGGGCTAGAATAGCCACTCCTTCACTCAGCTGCCAGAAACCAGAGGGCAGAAATCCTGGGCTCTGGGATCAGGTTGGCAATGGCCAGGCCTCCAGAAGGTGGCAGTTAAAGGAAAAAGACTCCAGGCCCATGGGCTCAACCTGTGAAACTGCTTTCCAAGGATGCCAGAGGCTGTCCCTACCTCTCCCTGGTGAGCAGGTCTCTTTCAGAGTTCCTCACACAGCTGCTAGAAGGATGGGGCTCCCCATCTGCGGGGCGAGGGGGGGAGGCGGGGTGCAGCTATTTCGGTGGTCACTGAGAATGCAGCCCATCCCCCTCCTGCCCTGACACAGTGGGCCCTGGAATTGAATGGGAAGTGTCTCTGGTCAAAACCCTGGGCTCCTCTGCTGGGGGTAGCCGGGCTCCGGCTCAGGCTGGTCAGCCCTCATGTTACCCAACGTTTCCCTGAAGGGATCAGGAGCCTTAAGAGGGGGTATAAAAGTCCAGCGTCCAAGCCTCTCTGGTCGATGTCGGGCCGGTGACCTTGCCTTGTGAGCCTGTCTGGGAAAGGAGGACCTCATTGTCCCTGTCCAGGGCAGGCAGGGGAATAGGGGTCCAGGAACTTCGGGGGGAATTACCTGCTGGGCTGTCAATCAGTGCTGGCCAAGCCCGTTCTCCTGATCACCTCTGGACAGTGGAGAGTCACTGCTTTGAAGGCTGTTTGGAGGCTCAGCAGAGAGAGTAACTGGAGAAACATTCTCTAAGTTGAAAAAGATGATTACTCCTGATGTTATTAGCACAGCAGAGCCGGCAAAAAGAGAGGTGCTAAGGAAGAAGGAAGTGAAGTTTAAAATCAAATGTGTTTTGAACTGTCTTCTGCTGGACACACACCTGTGTTAGAGCAAAATGGTTTTAGGCATTTTCTTGAATGGGGTTAGTTCTATCAAGAAAGCAAATGGTTTTAGGCATTTTCTTGAATGGGGTTAGTTCTATCAAGAAAGCACCTACTAAGCGCTGGGCACTGGGCCCTAAGCCAGGGACGCTGAAAAATGCAAGAAAACACAAGGCAAGGTGTTGCCAAGGGTAGGCAGACAGGGGAAGACAATGCTCGGGTCCCTCGGGGTTTCTGCTGTGCCACCCCACCTCCTCTCCAGGATGTCTTGGCCATGAGTTCATTCCCATGCCACCCCATGAAGCCTTCCACAGTGTCCCTTGGCAGCTCCCCCTTGCATGCTCCACTGGCCTTGGGCCACTACGTCTCCATGTGCCCTCACCTGCTGCATCGTTATCCCTGCCATTTCTCTGCCTGAACACCTCCCCCAACGCATGCCTCCCTTCCTCCAGGTCCCTGGTCTGAACATGGCCAGAGTCCACCCTAATGAACCTGTGTGGACTGGCACCTGCCCCTCTCGTCCTGGTCTAGTTTCCTCCCTAGCAACCGTTACCAACTACCATAGTATATGTTTACTTGTTTTTCTTACCTTTCCCCTCATTAGAATTTAAGCTCTGTGGGAATTTTATCCCTATCTCTAGAGCAGGTACTCAGTAAAAATATGCTCAATGTTGAATAAAATAATTGATTTAAGAAAGATTTTCTGAGCATCTGGTATGGGCTGTGCCCCCTGATAGGTGGCAAGAATGCCAGGTGAATGAGACAGTCCCAGTCTTCTTCTGTTCAGAGCTCACAGCCCAGCAAGCAAGAGAAGGGTTAATTCAATAGGCACACAAATAAATATGTCATGACAAACCGTGCCAAGGAGAGGATGCTATGAGCAGAGTCTGATTCTGTGGGGGAGGGAGTGGTCATCAGGGAGGGCTTCCCAGTGTAGGTGACATTTGAGTTCTAAAGGATGCAGGAGAGTTAACTACACAAAGGAAGAACGTTCCAGATAGGGAAGTGAAGTCTGCGGCAGGGAGGAGCTCTGTTATGTGGGGTTATTGATAGCTAGTCCTTGTGACAGGAGCAGATGCCCCTTGCCACAGCATTAGAGAAAACCCCAGAACAGAGAACTAGAGCACCTCTGCACAGGAGGGGAGGTGCTGTCAGGTAACATTTCAAGAAGCCGGTTACTGTAGCTATGGCTGGAGTCACAAGTGGGCTGATCACTTTCATGCTCCTTATAATAGGTAGTATAGCAAAAGGAAGGAAGGAAGGAAGGAAGAAAAAGAAGAAAAAGAATATCAAGTGTTGGAGGATGTGGAGAAAGGGGAACCCTCGAGCAGTGTAGGGGGGAACATACCCTGCTGCAACCATGCTGGAAAACAGGGAGCTGCCGTATGAGCCAGCAATTCCGCCTCTAAGAACACACCCCAAATAACTGAAAGTAGGGACTCAAACAGATATCTGTACACCAATGATCATGGCGGCATTATTCACAGCAGCTACAACACGGACTCTACCCATCAGCTGACTCGTCCATCAGCTGAGGAACGATGGAATGTTACTCGGCCCTGAAAAAGGAGGGAAATTCTGACACAGGCTACAAGGTAGATGAACCCTGAAGATGTGATCCCAAGTGAGATAAGGAGACACAAAAGGACAAATATTGCCTGGGTCCACTCGCGTGGTGGACCTAGAGCAGTGAACTTCACAGACATAGAAACTGCAACGGCGCCTGCCACGGGCTGGGCAGGGCAGGGGGAATGCGAGGTGTTGGCTAAATGGATTCAGAGTTTTGGTTTGGGAAAATGAAGTTCTGGAGAAGGAGGGTGGTGATGGGCACACGGCGGTGTGAATGTACTTAGCTGTGCACTTAAAACTGGTTTAAATGGTAAAGTTTTACGTGACGTATATTTCACCACAATAAAAACCAGAAAGGAAAGGCACTGAGCTAAGAGCGATGAGGGAGGGCACAGAAGGGGTCCAATATGGGACGTCATGAGGCTTGGAAAGGGGAACATAAAAAGGAGGGGCATTTAACTTGTCCAGTGGGGGGAGAGGCGGGACAGAGTGGAAGGTGGTAGGAAGGATCCGGAAAGCTGTTGAGACCAGGCTCGGTCTAAACTGAGGTTTGAGTGGGAGCTGGGGCAGGTATGGAATATGTTCCACACAAGAATGGATGACATTCATGGATTTACTCAACTGAGCTGAGCCATTCAGGGCCCTGGGCGTCACGTTAAGAAGTTCAGTCTTTGTCCTGTAGGAAGGGGCTTTCACCAGGGATGACCTCCTTGTGCTTTAGGAAGAGCACTCTGGGGGCCCGGAGAAAGAGGGCACCCCCAAGGCAGTGGGGGTGAGAGCAGCAGATGTGGTCAGAGGTGCTGTAGCAGGTGAGATGGAAGGAAGCTGATGGAAGAGAGTTCCCTGGGCTCGGTCGCTGATGGCATATGAAGGTGTGAAAGCTGACTCCCAGGTTTCTGGCGTGGGTGAGGGGGCTGCCCATCGGGGGACCCCGGAAGGGAAGCAGGTCTGTGGGTAGCAAGTATGAGGAAGGCAGTCTTGGACGTGCGGAATTGGAAAAGCCCATCGGAGGTCCAGATGGAGATATCCAGGGATAGGGAGACTATAGTCTGGAGCTCTGGAGCGAAGTCTGCCTTGAAGATGTAGCCTGGGGGGTCGCCCACATCTGGAATTCAGATTCAAGCCCAGCAAGGCAGCTAAGGTGACCCGAGCATCACCTGCGGGAAAGAAGACATACCGGCGTGGTGCAGATGGTGCGAACATCCCCCACAAACCTCAGAGCACCAGAGGTCTGGACGCTCCCAAGGCTCTCTTCCCACTCTCTCCTGATTTCCTTCCTTCCCCTGCGGTTGTTCTTCCGGTGATCCTAGAAAGGGTTCTTATTCTCCTGCCTCCTCTTAAAATTCTATTAGGAGAGCTATTGCTGATACAATGTTACATAACAAACAGCCCCAAAATCTCAGAGGCTTATTGTAAAAGCTGTTTATTTCTTACTCACAGGTCTGCTGTCAGTCTGGGCGGCTCTGCTCCAGTCTGCTCCAGGGTCCCCCTTGCTGGGGCCCAGGCTGAAGGGCAGAGGCTGCCTGGTGTGTGTTTTCAGAGGGGTTGAACGGAGCACCAGCTGCCAAGCCGATCCATGCAAGCATCCGCCTGCTCCCCAGTCACGTGGCCACCCCAGTGCTCCCCAGTCACGTGGCCACCCCAGCATCGGCGCGGTGGGGAGGTATCTGCCTCCCATGGAAAAAGAGGTGGATATTTGCTACACAAGCTACCTACCATGAATGAGCTTCTCTCAGGCTCTGTCCTTGACCTTCACTTTTTGCTTTGGGCAAGTTTAGCCATGCCCATGGCATTGACCACACCTGAGCCTCCATGATGATTCCTGAATCCACCCCCTGGCCTAGATTTTTTTCTTAGTACCAGACCCCAACCCGCCACCATCTGTTTAGTTAAAAGGCATTCCCACCTGGATGTCCCCCAGGTGTTTCAAAGTCCCTGTGTCATGAACTGGACTCATTATTTCTCCCTATTCAATTCCTACCCACTCCCCATGTCTGTGCAGGACACCAACATCTAGCTGATTACCCAGGCCAGAGACCTAAGAGTGTGTCTTGTCTCCTTTTCTTCCTTGCCCACTGCCCCCTCTCCAGCACCTGGGTTGGTCAGCTAGATCTAGTAAGCATCCCACGTTTTTCTTTTCTTTTTTAAAAATATATTTTTTTAAGATTTTATTTATTTGACAGACAGAGATCACAAGTAGGCAGAGAGGCAGGCAGAGAGAGAGGGGGAAGCAGGCTCCCCGCCGAGCAGAGATTCTGATGTGGGGCTCCATTCCAGGACCCAGGATCATGACCTGAGCTGAAGGCAGAGGTTTTAACCCACTGAGCCACCCAGGCACCCCCAAAAGATTTTATTTTTAAGTAGTCTCTGCACCCAACATAGAACTCGAACTTACAACCCCACGATCAAGAGTCACATGCTCTACTGATGGAGCCAGCTGGGTGACCTGTAGGCCTCCCACATCCTGTCCACTACCACCCCCACTCTCATCACTGTGATCCAGCCCCAGATTATTGCACAACCCCCAGCAGATCTCTCTGCCTTCAGACTCTCTTCCAACCCTCCGGCCTCTCCTGGCCAGTCAGAGGGATGTGTTGAAGGCACAGATTTGACATGCTTTTTGCTCAAAACTCTTCAGTGGCCCACCTTCTCATACAAGATGAAGCCCAAGGTCCTCTGCAAAAAAGTTCAAGGTCCTTCGTAATCTGGCCCCTGCCTCCCTTTGCAGCCTGTTGCTCCCCATTGTCCTGAGCACTGGGGATGGATGTGCTCCTTGGAAGTTTGTAGCCTGATGGTGGAAGCACGCAAGTCTACCAGTACTTATGATACAATGTGCCAAGTGTCACCATGGAGGGTACAGGCCTCTGTGGGCAGAGTGCAGGGGTATTATGCTGGTCCAGTGGGTCACAGAAGGTGGCTAGGAGGAGGTGGCCTTCCTCAGACAGTGGGAATGGATGAGCAATCTCAAGGAGAAGCTGGAGAGAGAGCTCTGAGGAGCATCAGCAGGTCTGATGGAGGAGGAGCTGATGGAGGTGATGGAGGAGGCCTGTTCAGAGAAACCATGAGGAGGAAATCTGGGGGAAGGGGTGCCTGGGGAAGAAAATGTTGACTTTTAGATAGTGATCAAGCAGCAGAGAGCTCTGCAGAAACTGGATGACTGGTGAGGGCATTTTAGGGGAGCAATCCGGGCAGAAGCCTCATCACAGCAGTAGCAATGTGGGAAGGAAGATAGAGATAGCAGGTGCAGACAATTCTCTCTAGATGCTGGGCTGTGAAGGGGATCAGAGGCCAGTGTGCCAGGAGTAAGGAGCTTTGCTGTGTTTTGGATGAAGATGAGAGAGACTGGATCCTGTGTAAATGCTGATTGGAAGGAGCGAGTAGAGAGGGAGAGGCCAAGTGTACTGGAGAGTCAGAGGACAACGTTATAGTGAGGTCCCTGAGAAGGTGGGAAGGGAAGGGGCTCAACACAGCTGGAGGGCCTCCTTCACTCGCCTCTGGGAACGCAGAGATGAGGAGACCCAGCCTGTGCCCTCCGGATACTCTTGGTAGGGGTACCTCGGTGGCTCAGTCAGTTAAGCACCCAACTTCCTATTTGGGCTCAGGTCATGATTTCTGAGTCATGAGATCAAGCTCCGAGTCAGTCTCCACACCTAGTGTGAATTCAGATTCTTTCTCCCCCTCTCCCTCTGCTCCTCCCTGCTCATTCTCTCTCTGTCTTAAAAAAAAAAAAAAAAAGATGCTCATGGTCTAGGAGTGGAGGCTGGGTCTTTGCCAAGGAAGTAAACCTGGAACAGGGGCTTTGAAGGTTGAGTAAGAGTCTGCTAGACAGAGCAGCAGTGGTGAAGGGATCCCAGGCAAGAGGACAGCATGAGGCATGGGGGTTGGGGGAGTGGCATGGCGACAGGAGAGGGGGGTCAGGGTGCTTCCCACACCCTTCCACATTGACTTCATGGGCACCCACCTTGGTCACCCATGGATCCTGAGGGAACACAAGGACTGGGTCATGTCCACCTCTGTCTGGCCCAATACCCGGCTTCCACCAGTGTTGAGTAACAAAGGCTCCGCTTCGGACAGAGGAAGTCTATCCTGAGGATGATGTTGAGGGGATAGCAAGGATTCCTCTGGGGGTCATCGCCTCTCTCCCTTAGCGCTGGACACTGTCCTAGGCAGGCCCCAGTTAGTGCCCCAGTAAATGTCAGCTATGTCCCCAGAGGCCCAGTGTTCCAAACCTCCTTTCTAGCCACCCTCTGAGGCCACCGGGGGAGGAGGTGTGGGAGCGCCCTCTCCCCTAACTATCTGGGGCACCCAAAGCAGAGCTTACAGGCTCATTCTCCGATTCTGAGCCCCGTTTCCACGGAAACAGACATCGGCAACCATCAAAGTCCCAGCTTTCAAACACGAGTCTCTTCCAAAACTTACGCTCACGTGATTCATAGACCTCACAATTGTGGGGGCTGCAGGGGCCTTCCAGAGCATCCCACCCTCCCTGTGATGTGAGGGCAGAGTCAGGGCTAGAACACCAGGCCCTGGCTCCCCGCTCGGTGCTCCGTCCTTTATCCAGTGCTGCCCCGACTCGAGAGAGCTCACAGCCATCCTGACCCATTGACCAGGGCCTCAGTTTGCCCATCCATCCATCTAAGGAGGAAAAAGTACCAGGAATCAACACACATCTGTTGGGCACCCCAGATTCCTGCCAGCTCAGTGCAGGGGTGCCCAGAACAATGGGCACAGGGGCAGGGGTAGTCAGCCTCTCTTCCAAGGCTGAGGTCACTAGAACACGAGACCTGCTTCTTGGTCCCTGAGGGCTGGGATCCTGCTTCCGAGGACTCTGGGAGGAGGAACTGGAAGGACACAGGTCACCCACAGGCACTGATTCACAGGAAAGGGGTTTGCTAGGCAGTGTCCTCTGGGCTCTGCCTCTCTCCGCCTCTGGAACCCTTTCTGCCAGTTCTGCTCCTGATCCCTGCCCTCTCCTCTGCTGCATCTTGCAGTCTGTTCCTCAGTCTCTACATCCCTGTCTGTCTCTCCTTCCTCTGTCTCTATGTCTTGACCCATCTCTGTCTCTGGATCTCTCCATACTGTTCCCTCTCAGTCCCTTTCTATGGGCTTCTCTGGGTTTCTACCTGTGTCTGTGGATTTCTCTCTTCTCCCACCTGAGAGACACATGAGGACAGGGATTTTGTCTCTTTTGTCCACTGTCAAATCCCACCGTCTTGGACGGTGCCTGGCACATAGTAGGTACTCAGCAAGCACTTGCCAAATGAATGATGTCTTTACATGTCTGTCTGTTTCTCACCCTTCCAGCCTGTGTCTGCCTCCCTTCTCTGTCCTCTCTCTCGTCCTCATCTGCTGCTGTTGTGTCTTTGGACTTCTGCTTCTCTCTCCCCCTTTCTTTCTTTGTCTTTTTCTTTCACTCCGTCTCTCTCATTCTCTCTCCCTCTCTCCCTGTTCTGTCAGTGGCTGCTGGACTCTTTTACACATGGGGGCATGCGTGTGAGCATACCCACACACACACACCCCCACACACACCCATCTGCAGCATTTTTTCCTGTAAATGTTTCCTAGGTTGATGTGGGTTTAGGAAACCTAACTTCAGTACTGCAGCTCCAACCCTCGCGGTCACCATGCACTCCCCCATCCCCCTAATTACTGTCACAAACAGGACCAGGTGTCCAGCCCCATAGCAAAACTGGGAGGTTGGCAAATTTGTTTCCAGTGCCTTCAGCTGGTTCCTGGGTCACCGTTTCCTTCTGCCCAGTGTCTCTCCTGAACAGCAAGACCCCCAGGGGCTGAAATATTGGACCCTCCAATGATCTGCTGTAGAAAAGGTTCTGAGACCAGCCATTCACAGACCTGGTATTACCCTAGTCGCTGTCAGACTCCTTTGGGACCTGTCTAAAAATTTGTTCTCTGGGGCACTAGGGGAAGATGAAGGTTTTTGCCTCCAGGAGGAGGTGTGTTACGCCCCTAGATGCATAGGAAGGCAGTAAGTGGAGGTTTACAGAAAGAGGTTTATGCCCCCAGATACCAAGCTCGCAGATAGCCCCCTACCCAACAGACAGCGTGATGTGACCATGGGAACGTGGATATGGAGACCAGCAGAAGACCTGTTTCAGTCTTACCTCTACTCCTTATTTGCTGTGTGGCCTTGGCAAACCACTCAACCTCTCTGAATCTCAGCTTCTTCATTTGGAAAATGGGGGTCATGCTGTCGTCCTGTTGGAGTGAGATTCAGAGCGAGGTATATAAACCATTTCACACATAGTATGTGCTCAGTGCATGATCATTTCAATTGCCCCCTCAGCATGTTGGATATGCCAGGAAAGATGGAGCCAAGACGCAGTACATGTCTATATAGCACTAGTTCCTGAGCTGGGGCTGTAGGCCAGTCTTGTGCAATGATTACTAGCTCTAACTTTGGGGTCAGAGGGGTCACTTACTGCTGCGTCACTGACCTTCTCTAAGCCTTGGTTTCCTCTTCTGTAAAATGAAGGTCATCACATCAACAGTTTAGGGGGTTTTGGAGGATTAAATTAGATAATAGCTATAAAGTGCTTGGCCAGGTGTGTGATCAGGTATGTGATCAGGAAACATTAGATGCTACTAGTTTTCTAAATGTTAGCTTGTTGGCTGTCACGATGACCCTAAAAGTACATGTTCTTTCGCCCATCTTCCAGGGGAGGCAGCAAAGCTTGGATGGAAGGGGCAATTTACCAGTTCAGCCAGCTAGCAGGAGACAGGGTTAGGACTGGACTCCAGCCTCCTTCTTGGCATTGTCACTATTTCAACCTCTCTTTCCCTTCCAGAGCTGCCCAAAACCCGAAGCTGGGTCCTAGCTCATAAGTCGTCCCTGAACATGCTCCTGTGTGCCCCCTCACCAGGCAGTGCTGTGACTGCATGAGGAAGCAATATGTGGAAGCAAAATCCCTGCCCTGAGAAGCTCATTGAGGACAGCGCAAGCTCTTGAACTTGACATGGAACCACAAATGGGAGAGGAGCTGGTGGGGGTGGAGAGGGAAGGAGCCATGAATGATGGAACATGTGAAATCCTTCAGAAAAGAGTGTCTGCTGCTGTGCTTTTCAGGAAATGTTATTCACGAGTGTGGTTCATCTTATACACTGGCGTGGAAACAAGAATAGTAGGCGAGGCACCCCACCGGCACTCCAAGGCCTCCCAAGGAGGAAGGAAGAGAGGGAGGCTTTGCTCACAAGAATTATCCTGGAGACAGCGAGGGGTTCTCAAGGCAGAAACCCCAGATGGGCACACCTGGAGTCTGCTCCCTCCATGGCTAGGTCCCCCAGATGCCTTGAGGTAGGATCCAAACCCAGTGGGCAGCCTGGAGTGGGATGAGCTAGCTTGGTCACAACATCTGGACAACATATGCCCCATTCTGTCCCCTAAATGGCTCAATTCCAACCATGGGATGAGATGACTAACTGAGCCTTCCTGGGGTGGGGGGGGGAGGTGAATGGAGGGGTCCTTCTGGAAAGAGGGCAGGAATAAAAATTATCAGCAGTGTCTTTAGTTGATAGGAATACCTGAAAACACTAACCACCACCACCACCACCCCCTGCAATTTTTATATTTTTCCAGCTTGTCAGAGCTCTGAGTCACCCTCTAAGTGAAGAGATTCCCATGTCTAGGTGCTGGCTGGCTGGCAGATGCCAAAACAAATCAAAGGCCTAGAAGCAGAGTGGTTGGCTGGGTATAGCAAGGTGCTGGGGCAGTATTGTAGCTGAGGAACTGTCACTTCTTAGAAGATGAACTGTCTTCTGAGCAGCAACTTTACTAGCATTTATTTATCCTCAGCCACTCTGCAAACATGATTCCAGTTCAAGGAGCTTGCAACAAAGAGATTCCATTCCAGGCTTTTTAAAAAGAAAAAGAAGAAGAAAAAGCAAGACTAGGGAAAAAAGAAGAGAATGGAAATGAGCAGCACATATGCTGTGACCGAGCACTGGATGAAGCTGTAAGTTCCCTACCGGCCAAAGCAAAAAGGGAAACATGATCACTTAAGGAACTCTTGACATAAAGAGGGTAGAAACTGACATTTGTTGAGTACAATCTAGGATTTTTAACAGATAGCCTCTCATTTCCTTCCTAGTACCCATGCCAGGAAGCCATGGTCAGTCCCA
This sequence comes from Lontra canadensis, assembly GCF_010015895.1. Classification (NCBI taxonomy): domain Eukaryota; kingdom Metazoa; phylum Chordata; class Mammalia; order Carnivora; family Mustelidae; genus Lontra; species Lontra canadensis. The sequence goes on from NW_022631351.1 coordinate 112,351, forward strand.
TTTTCTGGGAAGGAAAGTGAATCTCAGATGTTGCCGTGGGTTCTGTGCTAGTGCCTCACTGAGATTCCCTGTCCTGGACCAACAGCCTCATCCCACAGCTCCTGGGACTTTGGCTGCTGCCAGCCTGCAGTAATATTCCTCCCTGGGAGTCTGGCTGCAGGGAAGTACTTCATCCAAAGTCACATGCCCTTCCAGAGGAGATTTCTACTCCTACTCTAAGGATCTAGAAGTCCCAACAAGCTCATGTTTCCATCAGGGGACACAGGGAGAGTTCCAATGAACTTTAAACAGTGGCTGCTGCCTGATTATTTTTGAACTCCTTGAGTTAAGAGATCATCTGCAAGGAAAAGAACCCCCAAGCTAGCAGAGGTAATTGACCCTGGTCAAAAGGAGATGATACAGCCACACGGTTAAGCAACAAGAGCAGGGGAGAAGGTGTGTCATGCCCAGGTGATTTCCAGGGGTGTCCTTTGTGCTATTTGCCCAGTTTTAATGGCACATGGACAAGTCAAGCAGGTCATGGTAACACAGGGCTCAAACCCTTTGTGGTGCAGGTCTGGGTCTCCACCATGAAAGCTCCCTAGGTGAGAAGAGACACTGGCAGAGAAAGTGAGGACACTCCAGGTGAGATGGTGTAAGGGCAATCACCAGTATCCATTATGACCTTGAAGCTTCTGCAGCTAGTGAGGTGGTTCATCCCACTAACCCTTCTCTTTTAAGTCTCCCGGGAAACAAAGCCAACCAGAATCCCTGTGAAGTGATTTCCATGTGGGTCAAACTTCATGGCAGCCAATGAATCAGGACAGGGCGGGGGATGGACTGTAGTGGATGCTCTGGTCGTCCAACCCAGATTTCCTCTTCAAGGCACACCACCCCTCCTCAGCTTGAGATAGTGACACATGGGTCCTCACCTGATGTTACCCTCCCCCCACTCCCAAAGGTGTCTTAACATGGAGCTGCAGTGCCTGCTACCTTGCCTTTTCTGGGACATTTCTGAAGGACCATCCCAGCTCCAAGTCTCTCTGTAGGATCAACCGAGTTTTCAATTATAGCCACATTGCTGGTCAGTTTCTGCCTCCTACCAATCCTGCCTTCCTATCTGCCTTACAGGCACATCTTCCAAGAGCACTTCACAATAAACCTTGGGCTGCAACTCTCAAAGTCAGGATTTCTTTCCAGGGAACCCATTTTTTTTTTTTAATAGTCTCCACACCCAGCATAGAGCCCAGTGCAGGGCTTCAACTCATGACCCTGAGATCAAGACCTGAGCTGAGATCAAGAGTCAGACACTTAAAAAAAAAAAAAAAAAAAAAAAGAGTCAGACACTTAACTGAGCCACCCAGTGACCTCCACCACCAGGGAAACCAATCTTAAGTAGACATGTTGACAAACTTGCTCAAGGTAACAGCGCAGATAAACATGCTCCCCCTTATGTCATGGAGGCAGATTCTCAAGGAGACAAAAGTGTTCTTGCATTAAATTATAAAATTTTAATTATTTGAGAGTCAAATGGTTTAAAATGTGTACACTAGGGCGCCTGGGTGGCTCAGTGGGTTAAGCCGCTGCCTTCGGCTCAGGTCATGATCTCAGGGTCCTGGGATCGAGTCCCACATCGGGCTCTCTGCTCAGCAGGGAGCCTGCTTCTCTCTCTCTGCCTGCCTGCCTCTCTGTCTACTTGTGATCTCTCTCTGTCAAATAAATAAATAAAATCTTTAAAAAAAAATGTGTACACTATTTATAAGACAAATTCCCAGTTTTCCAGGTGCTTTTGTTGCATAATCAACTACCCCAAACGTAGTGGTGTAAACAATGACTCTTCTATGATGCTCAGGGATTGCTGAGACCTTAGACGGGGTACAGTGGGGGTGACTGGTCTCTGCTCTGTCTGGGAACTCAGCTAGCAAGACCCCAATAGCTGGAGGCTGGAATCTTTTGGAGGTTTCTTCTCTTACACATCTGGCACTTAGGCTAGGATGACTCAAAAGTTGGGCTCAGTATATTGTAACTTGGGCATTTTACTCCCTGGCATCTGGGTTTCAAAAGGGAGAATCCTGAGAAAGAGCATTCCCCAAAGCCAAGGAAAAGGTACATGACTGTATGACCTTGCCTCAGAAGGCACGGATTGTCCCCTCTACTGTACTCTCCTGGTGAGAGCTGCACAAGTTCACCCAGATTTCAGGGAAGAGGATGTAGACCACACCCTTTGATGAGAGGAGTATCAAAGAATTTGCAACCATTTATTTCTTGAAACCAAATACCATTGGTAGGGATTTATCAAAGGAAACAGATATACTTGTCTAACATCTATGTAAAAGGAAGTTTACCACAACATTGTTTATAATGCTGAAAAATTGCAAACAATCTAAATGCCCAATGACCCATAGGGATCGGTTAAATAATTTGTAGTACAGTGTGTCAATACTATGAAATATTATGTAGCTATTTTAAAAAATAATACGATATGATGGAAAGATTTTTATACTATATTGTGAGATGGAAAAAGTTGGTTGTAGGCAGGGTATAAGGGTTGCTACACCCTGATTTAAAGAATAGTTTTTTTATTACAGAAATTTTTTTTAAAGATTTTATATATTTATTTGACAGAGAGAGACACAGCAAGAGAGGGAAGACAAGTAGGGGGAGTAGGAGAGGGAGAAGCAGGCTTCCTGCTGAGCAGGGAGCCCAGTGTGGGGCTTGATCCCAGGACCTTGGGATCATGACCTAAGCCGAAGGCAGACGCTTAACTGACTGAGCCACCCAGGCGCCCCTCTCCTTTTAACCCAGAAAGGATTTGATCAGATTCACCATCTCAATGGCGGCAGAGAAAAGAGATGAAAAGAGCTGTTTCCTCAATGTTTTTGAACACTATACAGTGTTCATCTTGCCGCCATGCCAAGTGAGATAATGGCTTTCCTGATTGTGTAAGCCAATGAGCAAAAGGATGTCTTGTTATTTGCAGCTGAAAGCATGCCATTGCAGAACATTCCAGGTACCAGGAGTAGATGAGGGAGAATGGGCTGCAGTTCCGTGTGGCTTCAGGAGAAGATAGATGGAGAGGAGGAACGCCAAGGGCTGACAACAGAGAGGTTAATAGGGCCAGGTCATGACAAGATTATGCCATTGAAGCTTCCAGGACCTCGTCCTGAGGGCAATGGGGAGCTGGCCAAGAGTTTTATTATTTCTTTAATTTTTTATTTTAAGTAAACTCTACACCATGCTTGGGGCTCTGACTCAGAACCCTAAGATCAAGTGTTGTCTGCTCTCCCAACTGAGCCAACCAGGTGGCTCTGGCGCAGGAATTTTAAACAGTGAAGTGATTTGTTCAAATCCACATGAGGAAAACCACTCTTGTAGCAAAGAACAATTTGCAGGACAGAGAGAGAGAGACAAAAAGAGAGAGAGAGCAAGAGCACATGCAGGAGTGAGCGTGAGGAGATAGTTGGTGTACTTATAGGCGAGGGCAGAGAGGTGGGAGCAGGAGAAAGTCAAAGAGGTGGGAAAGGGGCAGAGCTGCCAGGCTGGGTGAGCAACTGAGTGTGGTAGAGGGGAGGGGGATGGGGCTCATGCCAGGGTTCAGGCATGGGCATCTGGGGGAACAGAGGTGCCATGCACTGAGAAAGGCCATGCAAGAAGAGTTGTGTGGGCAACAAAGCTTGGTTTGGATGTGGTCTGTGCATGGTGCCCCAAGATGCTAGCAGTGTAGAGAAGGCTGCTGAGAGGCATCTGTTACCTTTCTTCTGATAGCCACCTCGACTGGCTTTGGAGAACCATCCCCCAGACACTAGGTAGAGGCTTTGGGGCTTGGGGGTGGTGGTGTCTGCCATCGATTGGTCTAAAAGGTGGACCGTGATCAAGCCTGGACAATTAAATCGTCTCCCTGGAATCCAAACCTTAACTTGTCTCACAATTGAACCATTCATCCCCATCTGGTCTCCCTTGAACTTAGTGACTGGGCAAGGGCTTCTGTGCAGGAAATGTATTTGGGAAGTAACTCCAAGGAGCAGGAGAGAGGAACTGGGAAGAGAAATCTAATTCAAGGTTATCACATTGGATGCTCCAACCCACCGGAAACTTCTGAGGAGGAAAGCATGTCTCAGAATAGTCTGCAAGAGGGGGGCGGGGAGATGTGAAGGGAGAGGCCAGCATCCATTGGCCCCTGAGCCCACTGGGTAAGGGTGGACACCCCTGCGTCCCTGGCTTGCCCATACAGGCATGCCCAGCAGGCTCCCACTGGGACCTCAGGTGGCAGCATCAGGAGAAGCTGGGGCAGAAGTGAGAGGATGCAGTGCATCTCACTAGGAGATGAGACACTGCCCTTGCAAACTGGGTCAAAACCTGTACAGGAAAGACCACAGAGGCAGCATGGGTGGGGCGGAGTGGAGCGGGGGCACGGGGTGTGGGTAAGGGGATGTGAGCCAGGGCACAAGAGACGTCTGTCATGGCCCCAAAAGGCTGTTGGGTCCTGATGTCTGGGTTTCCAGCAATCTTCCTCCCGTGTTCCCTCCAAGGCCTAGCAGTCCAGCTTTTCTCTCGGTTCTATAAACCACACCGTAATCTTCCAGAGAGTTCCTTTTGGGCTCACATTAGCCATAGTTTCTGTGGCTTATGGGAGAAAAATGCTAATGGATGGAGTACCTGAGTTCACAGAGAGCAAACAAAAACTTGTGGAGAAAGTAACACAACATTTTCCTGTACTTTCTCTTCAAAGGTCCCTTGACAAAATCAGAGGGCTGAGGCTTGTCTCCTAAGGGCATAGCCTTCCTCTGAATCTGAGGAAGAACTCGAACCTTATGGGGAGAGCATACAGATATGCTTGCCTCTATCACCCATGCTTCTTTCTGAGAACAGCAAAGATGGCCTGTATCGCCTCAAAAGCCCTGGGTGGGTGAACTCCTAGGCCGAAAGAGGGTCTTCATGGGAAAGCTTCTAGGAGTGGGTCTGCTTAGACCAAGGTCTTGACCCTGAGTAAGGGGCTTCAGGAGTTTATGGGCACAGAATGGAATTAACACTGCAAGTGAAGCATGAGCCGCTGTGTGTGTGGACGCATGTGTGTGCGTGTGTGCACCAGCTTCCACAGTGGAGACAGGGCCAGTGGTCACCGACCCCATGTCACTTTTGGGAAACCATGAAGAAAAGGCTGGGAGAGAAGACATCTTGGCAAATAAAGACAAATTGGTGGAATACAGACATACCAAGCCGTGTGTTCAATTTTTTTTTTTTTTTCCTGTTCTAAGGGCAGTAAGCTTCGATATCAGGTACCTGCATCCTCACAGGAGCTCCAAGTCTAATAAAGCTGACAGATACAAATATTGAGTTGAATAGGAAATCATAAGAGCTAAGATAGAGGGACACACAATGGAGTATTTTATCATGGGAAATCCAGAAAGACTGTCTAAAGGAGGAAGTACCTGGCCGGGTCTTGAAGGATGGGGAGGAGTGAGTGTCCAGGCAGACAACAGGGAGTAGGGAATGGCAGATGGAGAATCAGCAGGGTAAAATCCCGGAGCGGAAAACAACACCGTGCCTTGGGGGACCCTGAGGGAGGTAATGGTAGGAGGTAGCAAGGGATTTCGTACTTGATCCAATAGGAAAAGGGGAGCCTTTGAGAATATCATTTGGGAAATAAGACTATTGTATGCAGATTTTTATATATTTTAAAGAAAAGGTGTGTGATATAAAAAAGTTTTTTTTTAAAGTTCAAGTGGTACAGAAAAAGTGGAAAGTGCAAGCCCTTGCTGTCTTCTCCTCCCACCTAAACCTTAACGCAGCCTTAATAGCTAACTAGCTTGCAGTTAGCCATTTCCTGTGTATCCTCCCAAATGCTTTCTAGATGCCTCTACACACATTCACAGATATATCCTTTTTACTTCTAACAAATGAGTTTATGTTCTATGTGCTATGCCGTGTACCTTGCTCTTTTATCTTAACAATACATCCTAGACCTCTTCTCATGTTACATAAGGGGACATATCCTTCTTTGTAACAGCTTCATTGCACTGTGTAGCACAGGGAAACAAATCACCCTCCAAAATCATCGTGCCCATTTCCATAGTCCCGAAGCACAAGTCAATGTTTCGGTTAGCTTTCCTCCCTGTCAACATTCTTGCAGTCTTTTTCATCTCGACGGTCTGATATCTCATTGACAGTTTTGACAATCTGGTATCTCTTTGTTTTAATTTATGTTAATTAATTTAATTATAAGAGAGGTTGCTCATCTTTTTACTGCGTTTATTGACCATTTGTTTTTTCTGCAAACAGCTTATTCGTATCCTTTATCTGCTTTATATCAACTTATAAAAATTATTTATATTTTGGGGCGCCTGGGTAGCTCAGGTGGTCCAGTGGCCGACTTTTGATTTCTGCTCAGGTTGTGATCTCGGGGTCCTGGGATCAAGCCACTCATTGGGCTCCATGCTCAGTGGGGAGTCTGCTTGGAGTCTCCCTCTCTTCTCTCTGTCCCTTCCGGGGATGTTCACACCATCCACATGCAGAGCCCCTGGCAGGGATGCAGGCACCCCAATTTTATGTGGAGCCCTAAAAAAGGGAGCGTTCCTCAGTCAGTAAACGTGTATTCTTCTAGAAGCACTAAGGCAGGGTGGTGGCCCCCTATATTATTTTGCCTGTTCAGCATTCATTCCCCTTCTTTGGTGACAATGCTTGCTTTTTCCCTTTCAGGAACTCACTCTGTCTTACTCTTGGCTCCAAGTGAGGCGGAAACCTCAGGCTCCCTGGCCAATCAGAGCATTCTATGGCCCTGAGCACAGTGATTGGCTCTTAGGCAGTCACATGATCCACATCAGGCCAATGAGAGGAAGACCTGGGATTCTTGGCAGAGTTACCAGGAGAGAAATGCTGCTTTTCCATGGGAATTACCAAGCGGTAGAATGTAATGGTTATTAATATATCTGTACATATATTAGATATTAAATATCTTTTGAGTTTGCTTACAGGATTTTTGCCATATCGAAGTTCATAGTTTTCTATGTTCTCAAATTTATCATTCATTTCTTTAACAGCTTTTAGGTTAATGTCATCCTTAAAGGTCTGTGCCCATTCCTAGGTTATGAAATAATTCATCAGTGTTTTCCTCCAGCACTTTTTTTTTATAAAGTCTTTTTTTTTTAAGATTTTATTTATTTATTTGACGCAGAGAGAGAGATCACAAGTAAGCAGAGAGGCAGGCAGAGGGAAAGGGGGAAGCAGGCTCCCTGCCAAGCAGAGAGCCCGATGCGGGGCTCGATTCCAGGACACTGAGATCATGACCCGAGCCAAAGGCAGAGGCTTTAACACACTGAGCCACCCAGGCGCCCCCCTCCAGCACTTTTTTAAGAAAAGTTTTACTTTTTTATTTTTTTATGCCATCTTCACCCCTGCATGGGGCTCAAACACGACTGTGAGATCAGGACTACCATGCCCCACTCACTGAACCAGCCAGGCGCCCCTCCTCCAGCACTTTCTGATTTCATCATTTATGTTAAAATCTTGATTCTGGGGCACCTGGGTGGCTCCGTCATTGGGCATCTGCCTTCAGCTCGAGTCATGATCCCAGGGTCCTGGGATTGACCCCCACATCAGGCTCCCTGCTCAGTTGTAAGCCTGCGTCTCCCCCTCTCACTTCCCCTGCTTGTGTTCCCTCTCTCCCTGTGTCTCTCTGTCAAATAAATAAATAAATAAAATCTTAAAACAAAACAAAACAAAACAAACAAACAAAAAAAAAAAACTGTGACCAGGGCCAGTGAAAATGTGGTGGCTTGGGCATGCTCATGGGTGCTGCTGGGACTCTACCTGGATCCAGCCCTTTTGGAGGGGAGTGTGGCAACCTGTGCCAAGAGGATTCATGTGCTTTGACCCTAAGTCCACTTCTGGGGCTTAACCTGAACAAATCATCAGAGAAGTGGACATTTACATACTAGGGAGTTCATCCCAACAAAATTAATAAGAAAGAAACATTGAAACAGTTGTAACAGCCATACGTTATGATTAGATAAATTAGTAATGCTTCAGTTAAATTACAGAATATTTTATGGCCATTAACAATCATGTTTTAAAGAAATAGCGTTAGGGCGCCTGGGTGGCTCAGTTGGTTAGGCCACTGCCTTCGGCTCAGGTTGTGATCTTGGAGACCCAGAATCGAGTCCCACATCGGGCTCCCAGCTCTGCAGGGAGTTTGCTTCTCCCTTGGGCCTTGACCCCTCTCATCTCTCACCCACTCTCTCTCTCAAATAAATAAATAAAATCTTTTTTAAAAATAGTCAATGTTATAGAAAATGTTTATGATATAATTTTAGGTGAAAAACATAAGAATATAAGGTGCTTACATAGTATGAGACATTCCCCCCCCTAATTTGTATCGCATGATGTGTGTGTCTGTGTGGAATATATATATCAGAGTTAGGAGCTCTGAATTTGAGTGAGTCACATTTCCTCTCTATAAGTTGATTTTATCTTCTGTCAAATGGGGCACTGGGGTACTTACCTCATAGGGTTGTTGTGGAATTGAATAACATTGAACAATGACAGCAACAAAAATATGAAAAGGAATTAAAGACCAAAAAAAAAAAAAAAAAAATGCCATGCCAACATGATGGGGTTGCAGATGTTTGGATTTTCTTCTTTACAATATTTTGGTACTTTTCAAGTTTTCTAAAGTAGTACTATAATTAAGAAATAAGAGAATGTGTTTAGGTAAGTGAGCAAATTGTTTCTATTGTTCTTTAAATAACAAGTTACATGGCTTGCATGTAAATGATTGAATTTTATATGAAAATATTAAAAATTTGAAAATACAGGGACGCCTGGGTGGCTCAGTCGGTGAAGCCGCTGCCTCTGGTTCAGGTCATGATCCCAGAGTCCTGGGATAGAGTCCCGCATCAGGCTCCTTGCTCTCTCTCTCTCCGCCTCTGCCTGCTTCTGTCCTCTCTCTTTCTCCTTGACAAATAAATAAAATCTTAAAAAAAAATTGAAAATACATTCTAATAGTCAAAAAATGTTTAAAGTATCTGTATACATGAGAAGAGAGTTATTTGCTGTCCCACAGCAACCCCCAGGGCCCATCTGTGGGTGCCACTGTTACCATTTTGTTACATTCCTTTTTCCTAATGTGATTTTGGAGATTGAAAAAGGTTCCACACCTGGTGACTTTATTTGGATCTTACAGAAACCTAATTCAAAGTGGCTTATGAAAAACAGGACATTTTTTTGGCTCAAGTAGCTGAAAAGCTCAGGACTAGTGCTAGCTTTGGATCTGACTGGGTCCAGGGCCTCCAATATTACCTTGACCTGTGTGTTTCTAACTTTTGGCTCTGCTTTCTTTGGCGTGGGCTTCATTCGCAGACAGGATCTTCCCAGAGAAAGCCTCAAAGATGGCCACAGTGGTTCCAGCCTTACATTCTACCGCTTGGTAATTCCCATGGAAAAGCAGCATTTCTCTCCTGGTAACTCTGCCAAGAATCCCAGGTCTTCCTCTCGTTGGCCTGATGTGGATCATGTGACTGCCTAAGAGCCAATCACTGTGCTCAGGGCCATAGAATGCTCTGATTGGCCAGGGAGCCTGAGGTTTCCGCCTCACTTGGAGCCAAGAGTAAGACAGAGTGAGTTCCTGAAAGGGAAAAAGCAAGCATTGTCACCAAAGAAAGGGGAATGAATGCTGAACAGGCAAAATAATATAGGGGGCCACCACCCTGCCTTAGTGCTTCTAGAAGAATACACGTTTACAGACTGAGGAACGCTCCCTTTTTTAGGGCTCCACATAAAATTGGGGTGCCTGCATCCCTGCCAGGGGCTCTGCATGTGGATGGTGTGAACATCCCCGGAAGGCTTGAGTGTTGCTCAGCCCTCGTCCCAGCGGCTGACACTCACGTAGCTTCACACTGCCTGAGCTGGTGAGTTTTTTAAGTTACTTTGGGTTTCAGTGAATCAAGTGCACATTTTAAAAAGAGAGCAAAGTTTGCTATGTGTCATAAAAGGCTAGGAGAACAGGACTGGGTGGGGAGAGAGGCTGTGGGGGAGGACAGAATGAGAGTCAGGAAACTTTAGCTCGTGGCTCAGGGCAAGAAGGGACCCATTTTCTGAGGGACAACCCTAAGCCAGACACTTCCACAAATGTACAGATGTACTCTTCACACCCACCCAAGAGGGATGTGATATTAGTATACCCATTTTATAGATGAGGGAACTGAGGCACAAGGAAGGAGAAACACTTGTCAAAGCCACTCAGGGAACAGTAGTTAAAAAAAAAAAAAAAGTGGGGTGGGACTCAAGCACAGGTCCATCTGCCTTCCTTTTTTTCTGCTCTATTTTGCTGGCTCAGGAACTCACAGAGACTCTTTCAGATTTCAAATGGAACCCAAAATTCTATCCCTAGTTCCAGCCCTCTCCAAATATTTCTTCCTACAACAGGTAGAGCTAACCAGGAGGCTGAACTCTCCAAGCAATGTTAACAGCCCCGTTTGTTATATTGGTCTGCTATATTAGCAACCTCTTCTCTCCCTTACTCACTTCTGTTTGCCACCTACCACCTCTGCAACTACATCCCTTCCTCTGTGCCTCAGTTTCCCAGGGAAGAACTCTATTGCTGCTACAGTCCAAGTAGAAGAGAACTCACCCTCTTTATTAATCCATTCATTTGACTGTTTATTCATTCAACAAACGCTCAGTAAGCTTATATTGCTGTCAGGCTTGTGATGAGAGCTCAGTGAGACAGCTCCTGCCCTCAGGGAAATTTGTCATCTAGTAATGGTAGGGGAGGCCAATCACAGCATGTGAGCAAGTTGTTATCAGTGCCATGAGATCTGTAGGGCACCTAACTCAACCCAGGCAGCTGCGATAGGCTGGGAGCCAGGGAAAGCGTTCTGGAAGAGGTAACACTTGAGGATGCCTTTATTTATTTATTTATTTATTTAAGGATTTATCTATTGAGGGGCACCTGGGTGGCTCAGTAGGTTAAAGCCTCTGCCTTCTGCTCAGGTCATGATCCCAGGGTCCTGGGATTGAGCCCCACATTGGGTTCTCTGCTCCGTGGGGAGCCTGCTTCCTCCTCTTCTTCTGCCTGCCTCTCTGCCTACTTGTGATCTCTATCTGTCAAATAAATAAATAAAATCTTTAAAAAAAAGGATTTACCTATTGAATTGAGAGTTAGAGGGAGAGTGATCGAGGAAGCAAGAGAGAGAGCAAGCGTGAGCAGGGGGAGGGGCAGAGGGAGAGAATCCTAAGCAGACCACCCCCCCCAACCAAGTGTGGAGCCTGCTGTGGGGCTCCATCCCACAACACTGGGATCAGGACCTGAGCCGAAATCAAGAGTCAAACATCCAGCCGACTAAGCCACCCAGGTGCCCTTAGGACGCTGGGACAGAATGTCATATTCATGTCTATCATTTTCAAATAATCTTCTTCTTCACTTTTCTTTTTGTATTTGGAGTGATTCTCCCTAATGAGTCCCACCTTCCCAAGATAGAAGATGGAACACCAAATCCGAACTTCTCTTGCACATTGAAGGCAGACATGTGACGTAGGCTCTGCATACGCATTTGTCCAGAACTTCGATCCAGGACAGAGCGACATGAGGGCATAGCACCTTACTGGAGCAGGTGGTATGGGGGACAGCCGGCGTGGCAGGGCTGAGTTCCTGACACACATGTGGCATAGCTGCTTGTAACACAGCCACACCAGCTGCCACTGATGTTGAGGTGCTAGCTTCAGTGTTGGTAGTGGTGGCAACAGCATGTTCTCCAATGGCCAGTTCTGCAGTGTGTCCCGAGGAGTGAGGTGCATTACCAAGTCTGTTCCTCTCGCTCCTGATGACTCTCTGAACTCCCTCACAACCTGCATTGCACCCCAATTCTGGTTTTGCGTGCCTGACTGGATTCCGTTGCTGAAAACCAAAAGTGCAGCATGAAATGCAGAGGGAGGCAATGTCATGGGGGGCGATGACATGTAGCGGGGCCAGATCATGGAGGACCAGAACCAGCTCAGGGGTTAGGCTGCCGGCAGCAGGGAGCTCCCAAAGGATGCTGCAGAGGAGGGGCAAGGCCTGGGCACCACTCTGTGGAGGCCAAGGGGAACATGGATACACACTTAGAAATCACGAGGTTGGAGGATAGGATCCTTATTTTCAAATCCATGGAGGGTTAGTTTTTAAAGTTTGAAAGAGGGATTATAGAGAAATGTTTAAGAAAATGGACTTTGTCCATGCTCTGTGCCTCAGTTTCTTCATCTATAAAATGGGAAATAAGTGTACCTATCTCATGTTTTGAGGATTAAATTACTTAGGGGTGCCTGGCTGGCTCAGTCAGTAGAACACACAACTCTTTTTTTTTTTTTTTTTTAAGATTTTATTTGTTTGACAGAGAGAGAGACAGTGAGAGAAGGAACACAAGCAAGGGGAGTGGGAGAGGGAGAAGCAGGCTTCCTGCTGAGCAGGGAGCCTGATGCTGAGCTTGATCCCAGGACCCTGGAAGATCATGACCTGAGCCAAAGGCAGTCGCCTAATGACTGAACCACCCAGGTGCCTCTAGAGCACACAACTCTTGATCTCAGGGTTGTGAGTCTGAGCCCTTACATTGGGGGTAGAGATTACTTAAAAATAAAATCTTTTTTTTGAATTTAAATTTATTTATTTATTTTAGAGAGCGAGAGCACAGCCAGAGAAGGGGCAGGGGAATGGGGTAAAGGAGAGGGAGAGAGAATCTGAAGTAGACTCCGGACTGGATGTGGAGCCAGATGTAGGGTTCCAACCCATGACCTGAGGTTCACAATCATGACCTGAGCAGAAACCAATTAACTAACAGAGATACCCAGGCACCCCCAAAATAAAACCTTTTAAATTTTATTTTATTATTTATTTATTTAAGATTTTATTTCTTTATTTGACAGAGAGAAAGACAGTGAGAGAGGGAACACAGGCAGGGGGAGTGGGTGATGGAGAAGCAGGTTTCCTGCTGAGTGGGGAGTCCAATGCAGGGCTTGATCCCAGGACCCTGGGACCATGACCTGAGCTGAAGGCAGACATTTAACTACTGAGCCACCCAGACACCCCATAAAATCTTTTTTAAAAAAGGATTAAATTAGTTGATATTATGAAATGCTTAGAACAGTGCCTGGCATTTAGTAAATACTTTGTAAATGTTAGCTATCATTATTGGGAGAAATACTGAAAAGGCTGGGACTTAGTACGGGACTTAGAGTGACATGTTTCTGGTCCTTGTTTTGCCACAGCTATGATGTGTGACCTTGAACAATATGCTTCCTCCTTTCATACTTTCTGGCTGCTATTTTCTACATCTTCTTCCTGGCTTTTCATCTTCTACTTCTTAACTTGGTGGGGGGGGGGATGCTTCCCTAGGGCTCATCCTGGGCCTCTCCACTCTTCAGTCTTCACTCTGTCCCCAGGCCAGGTCCTCTGTTCTCAAGGCTTCTATCACCTCCTTGAAGGTTCTGGACCGGCATTGCTGCCTGTTTCCTGGACAGCTCCACTAGATATATGTAATACATCAACGAGAATTTATCATTCACTATCAGTCCAGGCTTACAGTCCCCTTCCTAGAAGATGACACCACTATCACCCACTTAGATGTCAGACCAGAAGCCCCTGTTCTCTATGGGCCTCAAATCTTATTTGTTACTAAATCCTGCCCACTCCACCCTCTCAGACTATCTTGTTTACTTATCACAGCCTCTACCCTAGTCCAAGCCCTTCTCCTCTCACCAGGACCTTTGCACCAACCTTCTCACTGGGTTCACTGCTTCCAGGCCTGCTTTCTCTGCTCCATGTTATATGGATGGTTTATGGGTGTGATCAAGGGGGGTTTATTCTAGAAATTCAAGTTTAGTTTAATATCTTAAAATAGGTCAATATAATTTATTATACTTACAGAACAAGATAAATAGGATCATTTCAATAAATAGAGAAAAAGGACATTTAATAACATTCAATACCAGTTACAATAAAACTCAACAAACTAGCAATAGAAGGGAACTTCTTCAGTCTGAGAAAGGACACCCACAATATCCTGTAGCTAAGATTATATTTAATGGGAAGTATCAAACATTTTCTTCCTGATGTCAGGAACAAAGCAAGAATGTTCTAGCACACCATTTTTGTTCAGCCATTATACTAGTGGTCCTAGAAAGTGTGATAAGGCAAGAAAAAGCAATGGAATGGGGTGCCTAGCTGGCTTGGTTGATAGAGCATATAATAATTGATCTCAGGATTGTGAGTTTGAGCCCCACATTGGGTATAGAGGTTACTTAAGAATAAAATCTTTGGTATGCCCGGGTGGCTCTGTCAGTTAAGCGTCTGCCTTCAGCTTGGGTCATGATCCCGGGATCCTGGGATCAAGTCCCACTTCAGGCTCCTTGCTTGGCAGGGAGCCTGCTTCTCCCTCTGTCTGTCACTCCACCTGCTTGTGCTCTCACTGTCTCTGACAAATAAATAAATGAAATCTTTAAAAAAATATTTAGGGGCACTTGGGTGGTTCAGTGGGCTAAGCATCTGACTTGTAATTTCAGTTCAGGTCATGATCTCAGAGTTCTGAGATCAAGCCCCACATTGGGCTCTGTGCTCAGCAGGGAGTCTGCTTCAGATTCTCTCCCACTGTCCCTCCCCTCACTGGCTTCTCTCTCTCTTTCTGTAAAATAAATAAATAAATCTTTAAAAGAAATAAAATCTTTAAAAATATACTTCTTTTTTAAAAAATTTGATTTATTTATTTGATAGACAGAGATCACAAGTAGGCTGAGAGGCAGGCAGAGAGAGAGGAAGGAAAGCAGGCTCCCTGCTGAGCAGAGAGCCCTATGTGGAGCTTGACCCAGGACTCTGAAATCATGACCTGAGCCGAAGGCAGAGGCTTAACCCACTGAGCCACCCAGGTGCCCCCTACAAATATTTCTAAATGAAGTATTAGAATGAATTCAAGATAGTTCCTAGATATAGGACAATATGCAAAAATAATTATATATTTTTAAAAAGATTTTATTTATTTGAGAGAAAGAGAGCACAAGCGGGGGAAGGGGACAAGGAAGGAGCAGAGGAAGAAGCTGACTGCCCACTGAGCAGGGGCCCAATGCAGGGCTTGATCCCAGGACTCCAAGATCATGAATGACCTCAGCCAAAGTCAGACACTCAACCAACTGGGCCACCCAGGCACCCCAAAAATAATTATATATATATTTATATTTATATTTATATTTATATTTATATTTTATATATTAGCAGCAAACAATTAGAAAATAAAATTTGAGTGGTGCCTAGATGGCTCCATCAGTTAAGTGTCCAACTCTTGATATCAGCTCAAGTCTTGATCTCAGGGTCATGAGTTCAAGCCCCACATCGGGCTCTATGCTGGGAATGGAAAGTACATTTTAAAAAAAAAGTGAAATTTGAAAATAATACTATTTAAATGGCACCCAAAAACATCAGGAATAAATGTAATATGCATAAGACCCTTACTCTGTACACTGTAAATATTGCTGCAAGAAGTAAAAAAAGACCTAAATAAATGGAAAGAGAAAGGATATACCATGTTCACGGATTGGAAGATTCATTGGAAGATATGAATTCTTCTCAAACTGGCCTTATAGACTCAATGCAATTTCAATAAAAATTCCAATAGATTTTTTTAAGTTAACACCCTGATTTTAAATTGATATGAAAATGTGAAGAAACTAAACTGATAGTGCATTGTTGGAGAAGAAAAGCCTGAGGAGTTATACTACTATGTATAAAAACGTACTATAAAATTTTAACAATTAAGACAATATAGTATTGGCATAGAGTAGACAAGTAGACCAATGATGCAGAATAGAGAACCCAGAAATAGACTCACACATGTATTAATATTACTTGATATATGAAAAAAAGGCCACTACAATTCACTGGAAGGAAAACAGTAGGGGTGCCTGGGTGGCTCAGTAGGTTAAGCCTCTGCCTTAGGCTCAGGTCATAATCTCAGGGTCCTGGGATTGAGCCCTGCTTCGGGCTCTCTGCTCAGCGGGGAGCCTGCTTCCCCCTCTCTCTCTGCCTGTCTCTCTGCCTACTTGTGATCTCTCTCTGTCAAATAAATAAAATCTTTTTTTTTTTTAAAGGAAAAGGGTGTTTTTTGAAAATGGTGCTGGAAATTTGAGGGGGAGAAATCTTGACTGCTACCTTATGCCATACACAACTTTTTCTTTTAGTAGCCTCCATGCTCAGTGTGGGACTTGAACTCACAACCCTAAAATCAAGAGTCACATGCTCTACCAACTAAGCCAGCCATGTGCCCCACTATACACAAGCCTTTTTTTTTTTTTTTTAAGATTTTATTTATTTGAGAGAGACAGTGAGAAAGAGCATGAGAAGGGAGAAGGTCAGAGGGAGAAGCAGACTCCCCGTGGAGCTGGGACCCCGAAGCGGCACTTGATCCTGGGACTCCGGGATCATGACCAGAGCTGAAGGTAGTTGCTTAATCAGCTGAGTTACCCAGGCGCCCCCACTATACACAATTCTTAATTCAACATGGATCAGAATCCTAAGTATGAAAGATAAAACAATAAAACTTCTAGAAGAGTACATGGGAGAATCTTTTATGACCTTGAGGTAAGCAAAGTTTTTTTTTTTTTATCATATCACGTACTCACCAAAAAGTCAACCATGAAGGAAAAAGTTGAAAAGATACAAGATAAAGGAAATGAATGTCATTAAAATTAAGAACTTTGGGGGGGCACCTAGGTTCAGTCTTTAAGCATCTGCCTTTGGCTCAGGT
>NW_022631352.1:0-129066 GCF_010015895.1 Lontra canadensis
CATGCTGCCATGTGGATGTCAAAGACTCAGAAATGGTGGGGGGGGGGCGCACTGCAAAAGGGGCAGGCAGGCAGGAAGTGTTTAGAGCTGGGGGGTTCAGGGCCAGATGTGCCTACTTACCCTGGGAAGCCGATGCTGTCCCCAAAACTTTCAATACATGCAAATACATAAATAAAAAGTAATTTTATTTATCTTACCAGGGTGTGCTAACGCCCACACCACACCATGAACAGCCACCCCTCGGGGCAGAGTGCAGGGCTCACAGCGGCTCCCCATCCCTGAGATGCAGTGGGAAGACGGGTATGGGCTGGGGTCCAGAGGGCTGCATCTCTGGAAGAGAAGACCTGTCCTGCCACCCACCCTCGGAGAGGAGGTACCCCAAAGTCCTTCCCTGACAAGTGTGTGAAGAGGGCTGAGGAAGTAGCCAGCTCCTGAACATCAGCTCTGAGAACACCACAGTCAACGTGTGCAAACATCCCTGTGCAAATACACGTCACCCACTTCTCGGTCATCTCTACACGTCACCCACTTCTCGGTCATCTTCTCCATCTAAATACATCCCAAGAAAATAACTTAGCAGTGGTGAGAAATTCTGCCATGGTTCCGAAATAGCAAAAACAAAACACACACACACACACATACACACACACTCTATCTCTCTCTCTCTCTGCTCTGCTCAAGGCGCCACACTGGGTCAAGGACAGGCGTGGAGACACGCATACACAGGCAACAACCAGCCAGAGTATGCTAGGGGTTCAGTCCTGCTGAGAGAGGTTGGTTAGTATTAATATTTAATAGGTAGGATAATATTTTAGAAGGGAAGGGACTCCGTGCAGGTTCCAAGCCAGACTCACACAGATGCCCTGTCCAAGGGAGATGTTTGGGGGCACGCCCAGCCAAGTACACATACACACCCATCCCCACCCCCTCTGGGACTTGCTTTAAGACACTGGCATTTTCCACTCCACTTGCCAAGAATGAAGCCACCCTGCCCTGTGTGAGCCTCAACCCCCTGGAAACAAAGACAGCAGTCATGGGGGTGGGCTAGTGCACCTCGGGCACTAGGCCCGTGTCTCCCCCACCCCCTGCCATCTCACCAAAGGGGAAACAAAGGTCCCCAGTAGTAGACAGACATGCCCAGAACCTGGCCAGGGTGCCTCTTATGCCACCATGCTTTCATTCTCTGGATAATTTGGAAAGAGGTGGCTTTTTTTTTTTAAATACCCTCAGCAAATCTAAGCTGCTTACAATCACCACTAAGCCCACCCTCTCGGGCACAAGAGCAGCAAGTTATTAGGAAAATGCTGAGGGTCGAGGGGGTGTAGGCAACCCTCCAATCATGTCAGCTCTCAGTGGGCCAGGCCGACTCCTCCACCCCCGTACAACAGCCCCAGTGCCCGTGCACCACACTCTCCATCTGGACTCGGTCCTCAGGCCTTGAGCACCCACCAGCTTCCTCACTGGTGTGGCTGCTCCAGTCCTCCCCTCGTTCCTACTCTTTTCCCCAAACTGACCTAATCAGGCCACTAACGACACCGGTTCATCAGCTCAGTAGACTGTCTGCTCCGGGATGCACACTAACCTGGCTGGGCCCTTCTCGGTTCCAGCTCTGGCCACACAAACCCTCCTTCCTGAACACAGAAGTTTTTTTGAGCTTCCAAGTGTTTGCAGATGTTTCCTTTACCCGGCAATGCCCTCCTCACAGACACCCCCTCTTTCAATCACCAACTTCTATTCCTTTTTCTTTTGTGGGACCCACAGAAAATGTCACTGAATACAGGAAGCCCTCTGGGCAGAGCCTTCTCTTGGGACTCAGCAACCGGGTCCCCTGGAGCAGCATCAGCATCCGCTGTGTCCTCTTTCCCGCTTACTGTGAGATCCCACGAAAAAGTCACTTAGGCATCTCCAGGGCCCTGCTAAGGGTCCCGCACACCAAAGGTATTTGTAGGCCCACACAATTCCCCCCCGCCAAACAAAAACAAAAACAAAACAACCTTTAAGTCTCAGAACCAATACTAGAGATATTGTTCAATCCAATCCTGGTTGTTTTGTTTTGCTTTAAGTCAAGAAAACGAAGGCCCAGGGAGAACCAGAGTGTGTTAAGATCACACAACTCATTAGCAGTGCCTGGCTGGTGGCTGGCCAGAGTCTTCACTGACTCCTCCAGATGGGCCCAAAGCCCCCACAGGAAGACCAAACACAGGAGAGTGCTACGAGAAAGCGGGGCACAAGAGAGGACTACAGGCAGCCCGGGAGGAAGTGGTTTGGGGACTCAGGAGCCCCACAGAAGGAAACACACAGGCCAGCCCGAGAGCCCCAAGTGGAGACTATGGGCTAGAGTGTCCTGACCAGGTGCTCGACAAGGACAGGAGGAAGGACCAAGGACAGGACCTGGCACGGGGAGACACTCAACAAACATTTGCTGTTGCACAATTAATGGCACAAATGACCAAGTATAAACCAATGCCATGCATGGTGTCGAACAGGCCTGCATTGGGCTCCAGGATCCCAAAGAAAGGAAGGATTATTTCTGCCAGAGGGTGGGGCAGTCTGGGACAGCTTCACAGAGCAGTGACATCTGATCAGACGCCATCTGTTATTTCTCTCTAATTGTTCCACATGTGTGAAATTTTGATTCTAAGCTAGAATGTGGACTCCGAGAGGCAGAGGCTGTGGCTGCTTCTCCTGCCTTCCCCAGCCCTTCTCTCCAAGGGGCTCCTCATAGACACTGACAACACGCCAACAGGGGTGAGGGCCACACCCTTCTATTTCCTTTGAAATAGGAGGCAGAAGCAACGCGGGCAAGTCTGTTTTACCTGCAGAAGCTCCCTGACGCCCATCAAGAAATCCTGCAGCATCCAGGGGCACTCCCAGCACCCCAATTGCCCTATTTCCCTGTGTGACGCTAAGAGACAGGCACTCTTAGGCTCTACTGAATACTTCCTGAGTCCCGTGGGCGGCACTAAGTGTCTTCCACACCTTCCCTGCTTCCCCTCCCTGGCCCCGAAGCCAACAACCCTGTAAGACAGGAATCAACACCCCCACTTGACAGACTGGGAAAACTGAAGCCTGGAGTGGGGTCACATGGCGAGGTCAGCGGCAGGTCCACGTGGGTCTTTCATATCACACTGCCCATAACATTACTGCTCTGCCCACAGTTTCCTGCAACAGAAGCATCACCAAGTTCACCTGGTGGAAATGAATGAGCGCCCACCCAGACATCCCACGTGCAAGGAACACCACCACCGGCACATCAACTATGATTTCACACCACCGACTCCCCCGTGGGGCAGACTTTACCAGGCGGGGTCACTCACAAACCATACTGTAGCCCCGTTTCTACAGTTGCACCCCATCTTCTCACTTTCCCGAGGCTTTGCCACCTCCCCCCGCCACATCCTCGTTTCCGTAGAGGCGCAGAAGAACGCAAACTCCAATGATCCCCTTTCTTGTTTGGATAATGGCCACTTCGCAATTCTCCCTCCCGCCCCAGGACCCTCACGGCTCCCGAGCAGGCCTTTGGGCCAGGGAGAGAACAAACGGGAGGGGATGAAAAACACACACAACAGTAAGCTGCAGCCCAAACAGAACTAATCCATTCAGAGCCCAAAGAGGCTGAGCAGATGGGAAGCCGGCATTCCCCCGCCCGCCGCCACCCCAGCTTCCGGGGCCTTCACCACAGTGTGATAATTACAAAGGGTGACCCAGCCACATGCTCTCGGGGCCGCCCCTGCTCCCAGGCACCCGCGGGCACCGCCTTCATCTGGTTTGCGTTTAGAGCCCTTCCCGAGCCTCCCCTAAGTCAGACGCACAAGGGCAGGGAGCACAAACACCCTGGCCTCCGGACACACTTCCACGGGAAGGAGGGAGGCGCCAGCTCTGCGCCCTCCCCTCTGGCTTGTGGGCAGGAGGGGCAACACAACCCCTGAAGAGCTCCCCAGCCCGGAGACCCCTACTCTCCCCCAGGGCAGCTCCGCCTGTGCGTCCTCTGAGTGCGACCCTGTCTGTCTGTCCCTCCGCCCTGTAAGGGGGAGGTCAGAGCCACCTGGGTCATTCACTGGGACACCCCCAGTGCTTACTTAGCACAGGGCAAGGCCGTGCAGAAACATGCAAAGATCTGCTTGAGGGAATGTCGACACAACTCCAATTAAGTATACTGCCATTTTTATTCCTTTGCATTTGTTCCTTTCTCTAAACCTTAGCCCCCCGAAGGCAGAATGCCTGTCTTGTTCATTACCTCCCCAATGCCTGGCACTTCGAGGGTGCTCAATGGATACCTGGTTGAGCAAAGGAATGACTGTTCACCGCCTTGAGGACCCTGAAGATCCACAAGTGGAGGGACAGCCACAGAGTCCGGGAATGGGAGGGCCGAACGGTGGCTTAGCTGTATCACTGGTGTCACCCTGCTCCTCTGTAAAAGGAGGGACAGCGCCTCATTGGCAGCCACAGACAAGCCCGTGTGGCAGACAACAGCACTCGAACCTGGGTCCCGAGGCCCAGCCTGCCACGGAGCATGAGACCAAAGGCACCAAGGACGGGCTCACTGCTCCGAAGACGCCGGTGATCTGGCAAGGCCAATGAGACAGACATGTGGAACAATTAGTGAACAAGATAATCACCCGGCCGATGGTATTGTACCGATAGAATAAAGTATGTGCTGTACGACATAATCAGAGACAAGAGCGGAGCACGCTGCACTAATCACACAGGACAAAGAGTGAGCAAATGGAGCCGCTGGGACGTTGGAGCTGTAGAGGAGCGCTCTGGAGACAGAGGAACCCAAGGTGCATCTGGGGTGGGGCCTCCACCAGGAAGCCTCTCCAGATTACCACTCCCCTCCTCAGGGCTCCTGCTAGCTCCTGCCCTGAGCTTACAGAGCCCTCTGTTACTCTGGGTCCTTTTTCGGGCAATCTGCTATCCGCCACCTGCATGGGCAGCCCAGGGGGCAAGCGGCAGGTCCTGGCCCTGAGCCAGCCCCTGGTGATTGCTCAGGGTTTGTCATCTTGACACGCACAATCACCAGTCCCATGTGCTCGGCACCGTGATGAGCCTCTGTGCGCCCCGTCTCGTCCAGGCCTTATAGCCACCCCATGAGGTGAGGCCACGTGCCTTCTGCGGATAGTAAGCTTGGTGAGGGGAAGCCACCGTCCCAAGGCCACTGTGCCAACAAATGGCAGAGTCAGAGACAATATAAAATAGATCCACTGCTCTGCAGATCTCCAGCTCCTAAATCTCCACACCCACGCGGTCCAGCATGGAAGCCCCAGCCCCAAGGGGCTACTGAGTTCTTGGAGACGCGGGCAGATCAGACGGAGACAGTAAAACACACACCAGATCTCAAGGACTTGGAATAAAGAGCAAATCTGTAAAATAACTCATCAATGATTTTTACACTGCTTACAACTTAAAATGATAGTGTTTTGGACGTATTCATTTAAGAGTAAATAGAGTATACTATTGAAATGAATTCCTGCCATTTCTTTTCACCTTTTTTTTTTTTCTTAAGGGGACGATGAGAAAAGGTAAGAGGACAGGCATGGAGAAAAGCCAGGCAGAGACCAGTGCTGAGGCATCTGGAGGGAGGTGTGCTATGGGGAGCAAGGCTGGGAGGAACAAATCCTAGCTCTGAGGTGCACTTGGAGAGCCTTTGGGTTGTTAGCTGAGTAAGAGGGGAAGCACGACCTAACTCCAGTGTCTAGCCCCGGGGCCCGCACAGTCTCCACGACATTTGTGAATGAATGATGAGCAGGAAGCAGAAGACAGGAGGGTATCGAAGGCGATATTTCAGACAACAGGAAGTGTGGAGGGAGCGAAAGAGTTGGGGGAAGGCAGCCCCGAGCCCTGCACCACCCCGCACACTGGGGGTGTGGGGTGACATCTGGCTAGAACTAGGGGAGGGCGTGGTCAGGTAGGTGTGCCGGTGCCAAATGACAGAGGACGTGGAGAGCAGAGCAGGACTCGGACCTGGGGGTTCTGCTGAGAACAGGAGGCAGAGCGCGGACCACACCATTCCGAGAAGAGAGCTCGGAATGAGGACTACGTGGGACTCGTGGCCAAGGACTAGTGGCCCACCCCGCTGCCCTATAGAACACAGCAGCAATTCCTGTTTCCTGAGTTGAGGAGCACTGGGTAGGGTCTCCCCACAGGGCCAGGAAACACTCATTCCAACCGAGCACAGACATTCCATGGTCACAGGGCTCGTCTCACGTTGGGGTGCAAAAGAGGCCTCGGGGGGGGCGCTGGTCGGGTAAGGCTGAAGAGGGGGTAGGGAAAGGCCGTAGCAGGTGGAGCTCTAGAAGAACAGGTCATTCTAGGAAGAAGGTCTTGTGTGTGCAAAGGCTACATGCCCGGGGGGCAGGCAGAGGCAGAAGAGCAGAGCCTAGAGGGGTCGCTGGAGCCAGTGCCAGGATGTTCTGCTGATAAGGAATAAATACTGTTGGTGCAAGGCTGGAGGTTGAGGCTGGGAATGTGGCTGGACAACGGACCAGTCCTCACTTGTGGAAACAACCCTCAGGCCTGGCCCAGGACCTCTCAGCTGTCCACTATTGATGGAGAAGGCAAACCCAGAGAAACCCAGAGCTACCCCCAACCCCACCGCCACTGCCATCACAAAGGGGCAAGGATGCACAGGACCGAGGGACCCTCCAGTACAGCCAGCAGACATTTACCATGACAGGAGAAAACCAGGCAGAGACCAGTGCTGAGGCATCTGGAGGGAGGTGTGCTATGGGGAGCAAGGCTGGGAGGTACAAATCCTAGCTCTGAGATGCACTCTGAGAGCCTTTGGGCTGTTAGCTGAGTAAGAGGGGAAGCACAATCTTACTCCAGCTTACTTCCCAGGGTCCTTATGCAAATTCCCTAGCAGAGACCCAGGCCCTTCCCTTCCCTGTGTGCCGGGTCCCCTGAATGTCTCCTTTCTGCGGTCAGGGAGGGCACAGCACCTGCCTAGCATGGGGGGCAGCCCATGACAGGCATTCAATAAATAGTAAGTTTTCTATTATCAGATGTCACGGCTGAGAGACAGCAAATTAGATCCAGTTAGGAGAGCAGAAAGTTATGTCGGCGAGCAATCACAGGGCCATGGAATGCTTTTAAAAAGAGAAGGAAGCTTCAAGCTTCCTTCAAGCCACTGCCTTCCTCTGCCAGCCTGGGCAGCTCTGAGCCACAGCAAAGCAGCAATGTACTCAAGTCTGATCCTTTTTTTTTTTTTTTTTTAAGATTTTATTTATTTATTTGAGAGCGAGAGAAGAGCACACACAAACAGGGCAGAGGGAGAGAGACAAGCTGACTCCAGGCCGAGCAGGGAGCTTGACGTGGGCTCTAGATCCCAGGACTCCGGGATCATGACATGAGTGAAGGCAGCCGCTTAACGAACTGAGCCACTCAGGCACTCCAAGTCTGATCTTCTTATAGATGATGCGCCAAAGGCACAAGGAAGCTCTCAGGTGAGGTCATGGCTCGCAGAGTTACTACTACCGGGTTCCCTCTCTGGAAGACTCTCTGCCCTCTCCCAGTTCTGTCCCAAGCCCAGGCACCCTGACCTGCTAGCCATTCTTCCACCTCCCCCCATCTTCTACCGAGACCCGCTCCCACTCTTCATCATTTGTACAAACACCCTAACCCTTGAGGTCCCAGGGAAACAGCACCCACCGTTCTCAGTAGCCCTTCCCAGACTCCCCCCTACCTGACTGTGCTGACTGACTCCCTCCCTCCCCCACTCCAACTCCTGGCTCCCTTCTCTCCAGGCTGGCAGCTCCTGGGTTCCTTTCTTACTCCTCCTCCTAGACTGTAAGCCCCCCACCCAGCCCACCCCATTGGACAGGACCACGTCTGGCCTGCACAGAACCCACGGGGCCTTCCCAAGGACGGAGTGGAGATGATACTCTAGCTAAGGGCAAGAGCAGGAGGGATGTGATAATGTACACCTTGGTGCGATAAGCCTCAAGCTGGTGTCAGCCCCGTGTCACCGAGCGCACCCACGGAAGACAGGGGAAAAGCTACAAGTCCGAACAGGCATAGAGTTTCAGGCCAGGACACCAGGTTCATTATCAGCGAACATCAGGTTATCTGAAACCAGACTGGCATAACAGAGGTAAAAAGCCGCGGCAACAGAATGGCCTCGTATGAGGCCATGTTCAGCGCTCTCCTGGATAATCCCTGGGTGGGGGTGAGTGGGACCAGCACCCTGGTGTCTGACGCTTCTTAGGAGCTGTTATGGGTGTATCATTATAAAGCTGATAGCAACAGTATGTGTTTATTTGGTACAAAGCACTTGCTATGCTCATGTCTCTTTATCTACCTTCACACCAACCCCAAGATGTAAATTCTCTATATAAACCATTTCAGAGAGCAGGCAACTGAGGATCGGATTGCCAAGGGTCACACAGCTAGCAGAGCTGGGTCACACATAGCTAGCAGAGCTGGCACCTGCTTGACACCGGGCTCTTTCCGTGACAACTGTAGTCTTTCCCCTTGGTGCCCACCACCATTACTCACCTTGACACTCAACCTCCAGATTCCCAGAGTGAAACCAGGAAGACTCAGATAGGCTTCCAGCTGTTCCCTCTCCCCCTAACTCCCAGGATGAACGAAAGCCAGACTTCATTGGGCCACCCAAGCCCTGCTACCTGGGGTACCCTATGCTCCCATCACACTCTCCTCCTCCTGCTCTTCGGGCCCTAGAATCCTCGGGCACACTGCCTGCTTTGAAGGAAACAGCTTCCCCCCATTCTGGCTGCCTGGCAAACACCAGTCTCCACTACCAGATCAGCCCTACCATCGCCTCCTCTACCAATCTTTACACCAACTCCACGTCGCCCCTGACCCGAGAGAACCGCCCCGTTCTCTCTCTTCTGTGCCTGGCTGACCCTGGTTTGGGCCCTACATGGAACCACACACTGTACTGTGTTCAGTGCTCTGTCTGGCTTTCCTTGACGATGGGCTCCTTGAGGGCAAAGATCCCATCCTAATTCATCTTTGAATCTCTAGTGCTGAAGAATGAAGGTTTTAAAGCACACCCCCCCAACAAAAAACTCCCAAGCCCCTCACCAGAACAATATTAGAATAACAAAGAAGATTAGAACAATGCACCCCAAACCAGAGGGGCAGGGATTCATTCCTAGGTCAGTTCTAAAAATGAATACCTAAGAAAAAGGTAATGTCTGCCACTGGCTTCTCACGGATTTGGAACAGTTAGAGAGAGGAGAGGAAAAGCTGGTCTGACTTACCACGGTGACAAAGTGATCATGCACTTTTTGACTGCAAGAGGCACACACAGCCTATAGCTTTAGGGACTGAACAGGGCCCATTTGTCAACAGCACTCCCAGAGCATGTAAGCAAACAGGGCACGCGACTTCGAGTGGTGTGGACTATCAAGCAGGTTTTGTCATCTTCCCGCACTTTAGGACACCACTGGCAAACCCGCCTTCCGGGCCTGGCCTGAAGGAGTGAGGCACGAGCTCTGCCTGGAGGGCGGTTATAAAATTTCCATCAGACCCCATCAGACTGAGCCGCCTCCAAACAATACACAATTTTCTAAGTTGCCTAAAGGAGAGCCAAAGTTTCCACAACGAGCAAAACCAAGTCAACACAGGCTTGAGCTTTAGCCACGATACCAGACCCTAGAATGAAGGGAGGTCTCAGCCAGCACCCCTCCCCTGCATGGCAAGAGAAGGGAAATGAAGCCTGTTCTCGAAATAGTCGGCCCTGCATCGGACTACAAGGTGGGGAACCGTCCCTGTTAGGATTCGAGGCTGTGGGCGCATTAAGAAATTCCCGGTCCCTTCCCCCACATATTCAATGGGGTGGGAAAACAGCAGGCGGTCAGCAAGGTGGCTTTGGGTGGCTTCTCTACTGCTCCTGACACCACCCGGTAAAACTCAAAGACTCTGGAGTGGTCCTGGAAATCCCCAGCTCCCCAACTGCCCTGCACTCAGAAATAACCAAAAGCCTCAGCCACTGCCAAAAAAGGAAAAAGAAAGAAAACCCCAGGAACACAGCAAATCCATGTCCAACTCCTTTGCCCCTTGGAACAAAACCCATTGCGGGTGCACACAAAGCGGGAGAAGGCTGGACAAAGAGGAGGCCAGGTCACACTCGACAAGGCGCTTTCTTGTCGTTTCCAAAACAGAACTGTCCTCTATTAAAACACTCTTGTTGCTCGGATGTTGGGGGGGCAGCCCCCCTCCCCTGCACACAAATCTCAAAACAAAAGACAAACCGAGGTGGGGAGGGGAGGCCTGGGGCCAGCTCCTTCTCCCCTGCACACTTCCCAAGGGTCTGAATGCCCGCAGATCTCGGCCCCAGAGGGGGCAGCTGTCTGTTATTATCCCAGCGACTCCAAGGGCCCCGGCACCAGGGAGCGTGTCCCGAGCAGGTGAACGCCATCTGCCTGGCTCTGACGAGATGCCCGTCTTCGTGCCTGCTGCTGCCACAGCCAGCCTCCCCGCCTCCCTGAAATGGCTCTCTGAGCTGGGCCAGGCTTTCTTCTCTCTCCCCAGGGGCCTCGGGCTCAGTCACTACCTGGCATTTATCACAGAGGGGGAGCTCTTTTGAAAAACACTTGGTCACCTTTCATAGAAATTGCTAAAGGCATGGAGAGTATGTGTTTGCGGGGTGGGGGAGGTCTGCCCAGTGCTGGGTATACACAGGGAAACAGAGCCCACCGACACACACCTTCCAGGGGTTAATTTTAAGAAAGATCTTTAATTGATCTACTAAGAGAAAAAAACTTTTCTACCTGCCTTTTAAAAAGCACTCCCCGCGTTAGCTAAAACATTCCCAAAGCACCCCAGGCCCATTTCCTCCTGCCCCCACCCTGGCTGTTTTAATCGGGGTAAGTGGTTCCCTGATGCAGTCTGCAAAGTACTAGTCCAGACCACGGGGAGAACAAGAGCTAAGTGCAAAAGCTGGGCTGGGGTGGGCACCATCCCGAGCTGGGAGCGGGAAGGCCACACTTCCCGCTCTGTCTCTTCTGCTCCTGGGAAGAGAAGATTTCCCCACTTAGAGCATTTTCACCGGCTGGTCTGTCAGAGAGCTGAACCGCCCACAACCCGAGTGATAGGCAGAGGGAACAACTCCACTTCCCAAGACAAGGCGAACCACGGGTGCCGGTGAGCCGTGGGCGGGTGAGAAGGGTCTCCTCGGGGTCCTATCCAGTGCTCACTGCTCCGGGCTAATGGCACCTGGAAGGAGCACAGGTCCCCACCCTCATCTCTTCCGAGTCTTGAGCAACAAGAAATCTGCGGTCTCATGTCTTCCGAGCCACACACGCTTCACTGAGCCAACCAGTAACACTTCCTCCTCGTAGAGAGGAAAGCAAAGCAAGGTGGGGACAAGCATGGGGAGAGAGCGGGCCATCCCAGAAGGGGGCAGCAGAGTTCCGGTCTGGCCTTGGGCGGCCTGGGCTCAAGGTATAGGGAACCCACCAAGGGCTTGGAGTGAGGGCTTCCCAGACTGGAAACACCCCCGGGAAGGGCTGAGCCACAGGGACCCTCTGCTTCGGAACAAAAGCCAGAAGGCAGTGAGGCAGTGTGGAGAACCTGGAAGTTAAAGTTGGTTCTGACCGCTGCTAGATGGCGGGGCCCTGCAGGACTTCTGGGGCAAAGAGAAGACCAGCAACCCACCTGACGCATTAGACCGCAGCGGGGAGCGCCCAGGGCGGTGCAGTTGCAGGGCTTGGAGCGCTACCAAGGACCCTACCAGCAAGGTCTCCCAATCAAGTCAGAGCAAACAGGCAGGGCATGCAGCACACGAAGGTGACGCACCCTGGCCCTGTGGCCGCCACCATCCCCACCGTTACTCTGGGAGGGAGCTGCAAGCCAGGAGGTTCAGGAAAGCAGCCCAATTACACGGAACAAGCAGCCCTTCCGCCCCCTGCCCCACCTCGCCCTCCACCCTCCACCTCATGTCCAGTGCAGAGGAGAGGATCCGACTTCTAGGGTCTTCACCTGGAGAACCAGCCACACCATTACCACCACACCAAAGGAAGAAGGCAGCACACAGAAGCAGTCCTCGAATTACTCCATCTGAACTGAGCTCTGTGTTGTGTCCCCGGGTCCACAGGGCCGGGGGTCCCAGTGGCACCCGTAGCAGCTGGGTAGATGCACCGGGCGCACCCTCCAGCGACAGAAGCTCTCGTCCACACCTGTCTCAGCCGACACCCAACTGCCTCTCCTTAGCATTCCCTGGCCTAGCTGCCTTTTCTCATTCTTGTGCAACAAAGCAGCAGCCCACAGGAAAAGGGCTCCAGCCCACAGCACCATCTCTGAGCTTTGTAGTATTTCAAAGGAAAGGGATTGTTTGGGGCAAGTGGTCAAAGAGGGCTTCCTTTCACAAGGAGGGTGTAGCTCACGATGAGCCTGGAAGAATAGACGGGATTTCACAGAGGACCAGAGAACATGCTCCCGTTCATGCTTCCATAGCCTTCACTCCGGGCTCAAAGCAAAGTCACGACCTGTTCTCTGCCCTGAAGGCTGTCCTGTCTTGTCACAGCTCCCGAGCCCAGTGTTCAAAGCAGACCAACCCCCATGCCTGGAGATGCCAGGACTCAAGACCTGTCATTCCCACCTGGGAGGCAGAGACCACAGGACAGCGCCCAGCTGACGCCCCTGAGAGTCTCCTCCCCACCAAGCTCTCCTTCCAGATCAGGGGATTGAGCCAGCTTCCTGGAAATGTCTCCTCCACTCTGAATCCACTTCGGAAAGGCAGGCTAGGCTGGCAGGCTGGGGAGGAGCTGGGATGGGAACATCCTGTCTGCATCAGGGCAGGGGGGTGAGGCTCAGAGGCTGCCCACGTGTGCTTAAGGCTCTCCCCACCCCCGCTAACCCCCGCAAACCCCTGCCCACCCCTGCCGGCCCCATTGAGCAGGAAGTGTTCATTCAACCGACAAACAAGCATCTGGGGGTCGTGGTAGGGTTAGGGCGGTGAAGCCAAGCTCTGATTTGTGGAAGTGAATAATCCAAAACAATGGGTGTGCGACAGCGGAGAAATCAGCCCCAGATGCGGGCCAGAGCCAGCTGCCCAGGGACCCATGGGGTAATCAATCCTGTTGATATGTTTATTCTCGAAAGGAGGACCTAGGGGAGGGGGCTAAGGTTACTGCCCTGGCAGACAATGGAAGGCAGCTGGGAGCTGGTCCTATGGTCCACCCCATCCTGGGCACAGTCTGGGGGTTCTGTGTCCTCTTCCACTTCCAGGCTTCTCTGCTCCCCAACCAGGCACTTGAGGGGAAAGGGAGATGACCACACCGAAGCCAGCTGTGGGCCTAAGTTTTCTGAAATCAGCAAAAAGTTCCCTGGGGTCCACACCCAAGGTCTTACACAAAGCACTAGAGACTAGAGTCCCCTCCCTGGGCTGAAGGTTGCCCAGAGGTCTTGCTACTTGGGTTCAAGATGGCCAAGCTTCCCCCAAACAAACTTTCCCAGAACCTCAGGACAGCTAGTGACCAGGAATCCTGGGATTTTCGTTTTGTAGACCTACAAAGAATCAAGGTGCTTAAGATCAAAATGGGGGCCTGGCAGGGCCCAGCCAGCTAGTGAGTAAGCAGCAGAGTCAGGCCCAGCACCAGACCTCACTTCCTATCCTGGGGCTCTTCCCAGGCACCCAAACGGCCCCCTGGTCCCAACATGTAACCCTAGCCCCAGTCCCCAACGGGAGACAGGATTACTTGGTTCCCTGGTGGATGGACAGCGGGGAGAATGACCACACAATGACAAACCACACAAACCTAGCATGTGGGAAACATACTAAAAAACAAGTCTGAAGACCTAATGTGTCGCACAAACTCCATGGGGAAGCAGAAACAATACAGGACTCCCCTACGCCACAGAGCTCTTCCACCCACAAGAAGATGGGCGTAAGAACCTTCCATGTGACACGATGTGACTAGGAGCTGTAGCCTCTCCACTGTGCCCAGACCTGGCTGGGACAGTCTCACCAATGCTGGTGGGGCAACAGGGCCTCCCCGCCTGGCACACATGGGAGGAAGCCTCCAAGTGCAAAAATGACTTGGGACATAGATTATTAATTGGATGGGAAAAAGCTGGGCCTGACACCTGTAATCCTGCTTCCCAGGACCAATATGCTAAGGCCTTAAATATTTCCTTAGATCCTTCCTAAAAAGGACCTGAAAGGGCCCTAGAGGGAAAGGGCGTGGAGTGAGCAGCCTAGTTAGGCAGTAAGCACACCATCACCCACTGTACCCCAACAGGTACCGGGCTGCTGGCTTCCAACGCCTCTTCTCAGCACAAGTCCGTGAAATCAAAGGGCACCTGGGTATGAATACTGGACGAGGAAGGAATACTTGTTGATCTGCCCAGCCTTCCTTGCTCGTAAGGGGAGCCTTTGATGAACAGGGAAGGGAGAATGGAGTTGAAAATCCCGAGAACAAAAGAACGGCAGTGCTTGTCACTCCGGCCCTGATCACCCATGGCACCCTCTCCAGCCATCTGTCACATCATATAGAAATTCCCTGTGTGTGACTCTGTCTGCCTGGAAAGACGTCTGGCTCCTATCCATCTCCCTATCCCCACTGAACGTGGTGCCCAGGAGGCGCCATAAACACTGGGGAACAAAACGATGAGCGAGGGGGTGCCTGGCAAGCACTGGCCACGCCCACTCCTCAAGGCCAAGGCTCTCCAAGGCAACTTCCTCTCCTTAACCTTGACAGCACTCGAAGCTCATCCTGCAGGTATCACACCTGGTCTACCTGTGTTCCCACCAGCCACCCTCTCCTCTCTCTTGGACTGCTGTGAGCCCTCAGCAGCCAGGGAGCAGAAAGGACTCGGCACACTTTACTTGGCGCTCCAAGAAGCACACAGCAGTCAGGTATGGGGGTTGGTACAAAAAGCAGAAAAGTCAGGGTTAGAACACTTCTCATCTAGAGTGGAAAAAAAAAAAAAAAAGAGCTTTCTTTAAAAACGTGTTTCATAATCCCCAGTGCAAGCAAAAATGCAGTCAGAATGCCCATTCATCTATTCCAGCATCAGTGTAAATCAAGACAATCCATTTGAAAATAATTTGGCAAAATGACTCAAGGATCTTGAAAGGAGAGGCCCCTACCTTCTGACCCAGTAATTTCACTTCTGGGAATTTATTCCAAGGAAATCATCCAAAAATGAAATGCTAAGATGTTCACTACAGTGTTATGTACAATGGTGGGGTGGGAACGGGGAGGACAGGAAGGAAGAGCCAGTAAGATGAATGACAGTTAAATAAAACCTGCGCAGCCATTAAAGTATAATTAGGAATAATGAGAAGCATGCTTATCAAAGAAAAAGCAGGCCACAAACACATGTGCAGACCTGGACAGCATTTAATCCGAGTCTAGAAGTTGTGATAAGATAACGGTGTAGTGAACATTTTCCTTTCACTTTCCAAACTGTCCCTCAAATGGACTCCAAAGACAGGCCACCCAGCTTAAGGTGGGGGAAGAGCCATGCCCAGGTCTCTGTCCTCCTTCAAACCCATCTAGTGCGTGACCAGGCCCCGGACTTCGGCAAGGGGACAAGTGGTGGTAAGACTGAACCATGGCAGCCAAACCGGGTGAGTCGAGCTCTCTGTTAACACGACACTTCCGAGAATGACATTTAACCAACAGGAGCCTTCTGGGAATATCTAAATACCCTCCCCAAAAAACCCAAACCAGGCAGGCGGGCTTTATTATACAGAGTGCACAGTTCTCCATATACAGAGACAGGGACACCGTTCCGCTCCCCAGCAGCCGCGGCAGCCAACTTTCTGCCCCAGTCAGCCATCTGGGGCTCAAAGGGAAGGTGTCAGATTGATCACCAGGGTTGGATTAAATTTTTTTTTCTTCTTAAATCCCCTTAACTGAGAAAGCAGCTTGAGCCAATTCTGCTTTTCTCGCAGACACCAAAACACCAAGCTGTAGTTACCCCAGTTCATCTTCACACCCCCAGCATTTGGGGGAGGGGCGGACCGAGCTTTCCAAGCAGCTCTCTGCAGTCCCACCTCCCTCATAGAGAAGCTGGAAGCACAGGCTTAAAGGAACAGGATGCTGGGAAAGGGCCACATTCCCCAGAACCACCGCCTCCCCACCGCCCGCAACCTCACCACCACAAGCGACAGGGTCTCCCTTCAGAAGAGGGAAGCGGCAGTGCCTCCCACAGGCCTCGCTCCCGGATCCCCAGCTCCACTCAGGAGCCTTCCCCCTCCTCTGCTCCGCTCTGCCAATGCAGAGGTCTTTCAGACTAGCGGACTACTCTACTCGCCCCGGCCTGACCTCCACCACTTAACATGGCCTCAGAACTCACTGAGAGGGTGAGTGGAGGAAGAAGGTCACGGTGTCCAAGGATATACCAGCACTTTCTTCCCACGATCTTTTCTCCCCTCAGCAACCTGACCAGGAGATATTCCCATTTTATAAAAGTCTTGGAGATGCTGCCCTTCTGTGGCTGACTCCTTTGCATTCTAGACTTTCTACACCACACTGGCTATTGCAGACCACGCTCAACAGGGGACAGGGAACCAACCACTACTGAGCACTGAGTATGTGCCAAATGCTCTTATACACACACTTTTTTTTTTTTTTTAGATTTTATTTATTTGAGAGAGAGTGCATAGAGGGGAAGGGACAAGCAAACTCACCCACTGAGCTGGGAGCCCGACATGGGCTCGATCCCAAGACCCTGAGATCGTGACCTGAGCGGAAGGCAGATGCTTAACTGACTGAGCCACCAGGGTGCCCCCTACACACACTCTTCCTAATTCTTCTAACGTGGAGAAGAGGAACTCTAGCCTCATCCCCCATCCCCAGATGAGAAACCGGAGGCTCAGAGAAGAGCTGACTTCCTACTCACACAGCTTCTGCGTGATGAGCTAGACTTGAGCCCACCTCCGCCCCTGTTCAACTGTCCAAAGTTCCTCCAGGAACCAGCCTGCAAACCACCTGTGTAGCTCCCAGCCAGGCCTACACCAAGCTGTGTAGACATGTGCTTTCATTGAGGAGAAAGGCAGGCAAAAACCAGGGTAAAGGAACTCCTGAGGATTTACCTCTAATGGGGAAATTTCTAAAGACACAAGCGGCAGTGGCAGCAACAGCATGGGACAGGGGTTCTCCAAGGAGGAGGGTGCTGCCTCCCAAATCAGCAGCTCAGCAGCTTCTTCCAAAACCTTACCACCCACTGAGCCTGCCTTCAGCCCAACAACTAGGAGGATCCTTAATCACCCCCACTCCCAGGAAACCCATTCTGTTACCTGCTTTCTGACCCAGACCCTCTCTGAGTCTGTTAACAATCAACCCTCCAGGCAGGCATCAGCCTTCCAAAGGCACAATGACCGCCTCCAGGAAAAATGGCCCAAAGCAGGTTCTGCATCAATTTATTAGGCTTTAAAAGGGGTCCAGAAGAAGGGGGGGGCAGTGAAGACATGGTGTTTCCGGTATTTTTACTGTCCTTTTGTTGGCCCCTTCCTCTTTCAAGGAGGCAGGTGGTATGGGAAAGGCGTAAGGAACCAGCCAACCACAAAGATCAGTGCTCAGGAGCCCAGTTCCAAACTCACTGTCTGGACACACTCCGCAGTTTTTCAGGTTTTGACAGAAGGGGGGCTCTCTCAGCTCACAGAGCCCCCTGAAATCCAGCAACTAGAGGCCACCTCCTGCTGCTCCCGCCATCACGGACGCTCGGGTACCTGCTCCACACCAGGCAGAGAGAAGGGGGTAGGGCTTCAAGGTGAATCAGGTGTGCCCCGGCCTCTAGGGCCTTCCAGTCAAGTTGGGGGAGAGATTCACCACAATCACCAACGACTTCCAAGGGAAGAAAAGCATCAGATAAAAGTCATGTGGAAGATGGGATGCCAGGGTGGCTCAGCTGGTTAAGTGTCTGACTTTGGCCCAGGTCATGATCCTGGGGTCCCGGGACCAAGCTCTGTATCAGGCTCTCTGCTCAGTGGGGAATCTGCCTCTCTCTCTCTCTCTCTCTCACTCTCTCTTTGTCCCTCCCCTGTCCCCCAGGGTGTGCTCACTCTCTTGTGCTTTCGCTCTCAAATAAATAAATAAAATCTTAAAAAAAATAAAGTTATGTGGAAGAAAAGCCAGCCTCTAAGATGAGAAATGTTGGCTCTGGGCTCCAGCCCCCATTCCCAAAAAAGAGAAAAAAGAAAAAAGGATCCAAGGAGGAGAGAGGCCCGGCTTCAAAGACGCCTAAGACAAAGGTTACATGGAACAGGTTTTCAGTTACAGCCCCATTGCTGGACAGTCAAGATCCCAAGTGTCATTCAGGTGTTGGAACCTGGAGCAGAGCCACCCAGACAGGCCCTGATCTCAAGGAACCTAGGTGGGCGAGAGAAGCACAAATAACTTCAATCCCCAACCTCAGTCAGTCAATCAGCACGTACCTGGCAAATGGAGACATTCATGCAATGCATTTGCAGGATGAATGAATAATGCGAGTGCCTTAAGAAGGCAGAAAAGGTGTGCTGGAGAAGAACCTGGAGCCCAGTCCTAAAGGCAAGCTGGGCCTCCAGGCACGCAAAAGGAGCATCAGGCCTCCTGGGTGGAGGGGAACGGCACGTACCAAGGCCCAGCGACACACGAGAACGTGGCACATCCAGGGAACTCCAAGAAGCCCCTCTGTTCATGAGGGACCAGGGGTGCCCCAGAGCAAAGGCGCCGAGCCCACAAGACCTTGGGCCCAGCCGGAGAGCACGGGCTGCACCTGAAGCAGAAGAGAAAGCAGTGGCATCGAGACACAGGTGCAGCACGGCCGGACGACCGCTGCAGAGCAAGAGCTCCGGCAGCAGCGTCCAGGTGAGGGACTTGAGCGCGGCCAGCCGTTGCTTGAGGCCCGGCGGCTGGCGGGTGTCCATCCCTGGCGTCTGTCCCTGAAGGGGCTCCCTTCACCCCACCCAGCTACTGTCCTGAGTGAGCGCACTGCATCACCCGGATATACTGCAGACACTGCAGGGGCTCTTCTGGGCGGTTCTGCACAAGCAGGCGGCCAGCTCTGGGGCCCAGGTGGGCCTTCACCTGCCCGAGCCCCAGCTTCTGCCCCCCGTGAAAGACGGGGGAATGCAGGCTAAACCCAGGGAGCTGCCGAGCGGATCAAAGAAGACGGGTACGACTCGGGCGCATTGGCGTGCAGCCAGTAAGCCCTCTGCGGGGGGGCAGACCAACCACAGTCCCTCATTCTGACGTCCCTGAGTGCCTACTGTGTGCTGTTTTGGTCAGGAAGAGCAGAACGGAGGAGACGGAGTAGAAGACCACCAGCACAAAAACGGACAGAATGCCTCCCCACAGTGGATGAAGCGGGGTGCGCGGGGGGGTACAGTGTGAGGCCCTTGGCCTGTGAAGTGAAGGGCTGGGTAAGGAAGGAAAAGAGGGAAGCCATGACATTTCACGTAATGCCAGACCGCCTGGAGATAAAAGCAGAAAGCTGGCTGGGAAAATGGAATATGGACTGCTCTACCCTGCCCTTTCCAAAGCTCTGGGACTGAAAACTTAGTCTACCCACAACCTCCGGGGCCATAGTTGGAGCACAGCTATGGGCCTGATTCCAACCTTCCCAAGGCACCGTTTATGAGCTCACTGTTCAGGAAGGTTCTGGTCTGGTCACAAGTATCCGCTCTCCCTCCTGTGGCTGGCTGACTGCTGAGACAGAGTAAGGCACAGTTTGCGCAGCAAGGACAGCACTGATGCGGACTGAAGAACCGCACGGACCTGAGCTCTGATGGGGTGCACTGCGGAGCTGGCTGGGGGAACTGGAACGCTTCTGTGGATTGAAGTGTATGCATATAAGCGGCCCTGGCTGGCAGCCACCAGCAACGACAACGGCCAGCCTTCTCCCATCCAGGCCAGGAGGCATGTCCCTCAAGGACCCACTACAAACAGTTCTTTCTTATCACTACCACTGAATAACGCATCTGGCACAGAAATTCAAGATGGCACCACCGGTACCCGAAGATAATGGCCAGGCCAAGTCAGGCAGTGACACAGGGTGTGCACTCAAGAGATGCAGAAAGCAAGGCCCTTTCTCCCAAGATGGGCAAAGGGAAGAACAAGAAGGGAGAGCTGTGGTCTCCAAGAAGTAAGCCGGCTATCTCCCCCAGTCCCTCCAATCAAGGAAGCCAGGTTCAGACAAAACCAGCAGCCCACTTAGACCTCAAACGTTAAATGGTAACTCGCGTCACCAGGCAGCTTTGAAAGTCTAACACAGCACGTGTCATGGGGCAGACAACCTGTACAATGACCTGTTTCCTCCAAATTGCACCCCGCACCTTATGGCAGGGGGTGGGGGGGGACACCTGGGAATAAAAACAGAAGGCTCCCCGCCTTCTGGGACAATACAATACTGATAAATAATGACTTACACTCCACAGGTCTATTCACTGAACCCTAGCCTTCGGATTTTTAAGGAACTCAGGAGAAGACTCCAGGCTTCCTGGACAAAGAAAGGGCAGGGTATCTGAGTTATGAGAACATTCCAGGGGAGGACAGAGGAGAGAGGTCCAGTGTCCTTCCCCCTCCCCCACCCCATGCCCTAGCACTGGGAACCTCTGGTCAGCCCTGGAGCAAGTCAATTAAGCTCCCAGAGCACCTAAAACTACTCTTTAGCTGGGAAAGAAACATCTTTGAAAAAAGAGAAAAGAAAAAAGAAAAAACTCTGCCTCTAGGGCTTAATTAGCTTTGTAAAAGGCCAAGAGATGCACAGATAACACAGACTTTTGCCCAAAAAGGGGGAAAACTAAACTACTCCTGGTAACAGACAAGATCCATGTCCCCAGCCCCCGGGACCCCTCTCGCAGGTGGGGCTGGGAGGCAGGCCCTAGAAACCAGTTTCTCCAGCAGGGCAGGATACCAAGGCTCCCCATCTTCCCTGGAGAAGGCAGTGCTCCAGCCTCCTGTCCCAGCCTGCTAGCCAGACCCTGTCCCAACAGGCAGTGGAGGACTGCTCCTGGCCATGCTACCTGCCACACTACCTGCCTTCAGGCAAGTAGAGGGCAGAGAGAAGGCCTGCAGAGGCAGTGGGCGGTGGGGGGAGAGGTTACATCTGGGATTCCAGAAGCCTGGATTCCAGGGACGGGGAGGCTTGAGGGGAATTCATCCAGAGGTGAATAGTACAGACCCAGAGAGGCCTACAGCAACTGTCCATGTCTGCTTCTACCCGTTAAGTAAGGCTGCAAAGACTGGGGGGATGGGAGGTGGGGAACCGGCAAAAAACAAGAGTCCCCTCCCTTCAGGCTGGCCTGGGCCCACCGCAGCAGGACAAACAAGTAGGGTACAGCAGCTCTCCTGTGCCCCCCCAATAAGATTTACTGAGTATCAGTTATTGAAAGTCGGGTGGCACGAGGTATTACGCTAAGCATTTTATAAGAACCTTCTCATTTAATCCTCAAGCATGCCCGCTGAGCGTGCTCCCCCCAGTTTACAGACACAGAATGGAGGAGCTGGGGCCCACAGAACCTGTTTCTTGGAGTCCACAGCTGCTCCTTCTCATTCTTCCTTTTGACCATCCTAGGCCCCACTCTTCCAAGTCACATCTTTTCTTTTCCAAATACCCCTGAATTCCTGTGGTTAGTGACCAAATCAGCTGCATTCAAACCCAGGTCTGTGGACTCCAAAGCCCCAGCTCACAGGCTCCAGACGTGGGGACGGGCTCTCCAGTCTTTGGGCCGTAGGCAAAACCCTGTCAGAACAAAATCCCTCTTTGGCAATCAGGGAAGGGGCCTGCACCTTTCACACAGTCCTCTGGTGTGGCCCCATTCTCTCGCCAGCCTCTGTGCCACTCCACGGGCCACCGTAGTCTCTGGCAGCCCTCACGGATGACAGCCCTGGTCCTCACCCCCAGAGAACACCGCTCACTCACTAATCCCACAGGTCAGGTAGTGGGAGAGCCTCAAGGCCAGTGTCCACTCCCGGGGTGCTCCCAGGAAAGCCTGCAAGGCTGCAGCTTCACCTGCAGACCCCACCCCCACCCCAGGCATTCCATCCCCAAAGCGTTAGAGGCAAGCCCCCCTGGGGAGCCAGGAAAGGAAAAAGCCAGCCTGATTTACAGAATTTACCAAAAGGGTCCGTTTTTCACCAAGTTCCAGGTGCTTTGGGGACAACTCCAGGTTTTTAGGAGAAAGAGATTAATGGCAGGGAGTTAATGGGGCAGTGATATATTCTGCCTGAAATTTTCTGAAAAGTTCCGTGTCGAGGTGTGCAAGTCCACTGGACCTGCTGTGATTTAGTATGGCAGCCCCTGAGAACAGGCAGGCCCACTACATCGGTAAATCTGCTCAACGAGGTCGTTTCTGGAGGGCGGTTTACAAGATATATGGCCTGAGGTGTTGCCAAACTTCCCAGCTAGCTGAGCCCCAAATGTGAAGACAATGGGAGAGCCAAGGTAGAGAGCCGGCCCCCCTCTCCTAGGAGGTGGGAAAAGTATATCGGGAGCAGCCAATGCTGGAGATCCAAGGAAAGCCAAACTTAAGTTCTCTGGCTTCCTGCTTGTGCTTGGGTGTGGGGGAGGGTTGGAGAACAAAGGCACTCGAGTGCAGAGCCAAGAGGGAACTCAGGCATCACCCACCGGGATACCATCTTATCACTGAGAAGACAGAGCCTTGGACGCTAGCACACATGGCAGGCTGGTGTCTCCGACCAGGATCTGACTTTCCCTGGGCAGTCACGCCCCTGACCACTGTCCCCACCCCCCGACTCCAGTCCCCAGCCAGACTGCACTGCCCAGGCCTTCCCTTTTCTCAAAAGGCCTCACCTCTGATCTCACAGGGAGAAGGCAGGATGGCATCATGCCTCTCTAGCTCAGGGGTCACCAGGCTCACCAGCTCATCTGGGAGCTACAGACATTGCCTAAATGATGGCAGACACAATCCCTGAGGGTACAATCCTCCCCTCCAACAAGTCCTGAGCAGGGAGAGATCACACACGCCACCCCTGATCTTTCCGTGGGCGACAGATGCGATCACGATCATCGTCCCAAGATGAGATGCTCCCTCACTCTGTAGCTCCCACGGATGTAAGAGTCCGTATCAGATCGATTACAACACCATCATTCCCCATTACCTTTGCTGGAGGATTTGATTATTGGATTAATTCGTAATCTGCCTTCCTGGTTGTTTTTTGCCTATTGCTCTCTTTATACCAAAATCACATGTAAGTAGAACTTAATCAAATGGCCCCAAAAAAGGCATTTGAATGTCTCAACTGCTGATGTCGATGCATTAGAGGCATTACTGCTTCTCCTCTGATTTTCTCCATACTCCTCACCTTATTCTGAAATCCCTAGAACCAAAACCCTTATCTGTGGACTTAACACAGTGGCAAAGATAATCCAAGGGAAAGTCCTGCTTGACATCAGGGCTGTGCTTTCCAGTGGATTTCCAGGGCCCACCCCAGCCATCTGGGACACCTCCATGCCACAGCTCAGTGGGCACCAACCGGGAACGGGGCACAAATGGCTAGGTGCTGACATGGGGTCCCTTTCGGGGAGAGGGTGCTGCCGGTGGCTGCAGCAGTGGGCTCAAACTCTCCAATCTCCCTCCAGGAGCTCACGGTAATCTGATGATCGCAGTGGATAATTAGAGTCTCTTATCAAAACAATTAGCGGATGAATGAACAGCCAGCTCCGTCTCCAACACAACTGCCCGGAGAGCAGCAAGGAGGGAGAGGGAGAGGCAGGGGAAATGACGAATCACAGCCAATGGCCATCCTGTCCGCTTGGGAATAGGCGTCCCAATTCTAAAGCACACACTCACTGCTCCAGCCTCACCTCGGGCTGGGCTCCTCCGTGCCCGCCCTGTCCCCAGCGGAGGCCCAGAATGCCCTCCCCAAGCGCCTTCCCTTTTCCCGCTCCTCCTCTGGGAAGTATCAGCCTCGTCGTCCTCCTGGCACCCTCTTCCCTGCAGAGTTCTGTGCAGACCCTCTATTTACCCAGGCTGGGACACCCCAGGGCAGCACTCAAAGCTCTTACTTTCCGTGGCTACTGGCACCACGGTAAGGGCTCCATAAAGGTCCATGGCTCCAATGAGCAAGCGAGCCCGGCCTGCTTCTCTCCCTCAGTGTTCCCTGGGAATACCCAGGCCGTTCCACCCAGTGCCCCCGTCTGCAATCTCATTAGCTAATGTTTAAAATTCAAAGCTCCTCCATCATTCCCGTGTCTCCCCATCTGTAAACAGGCCTGTGGGTCCAATGCCATTTGTTTCCACCGGCAAAAATATACAAGGATTAGCCAGAAAGCCCTCTGGAAACGTAATCCAAAGTAGCCTGGATCTAAGGTGGGACTGGTCTGCCAGAAGAGGTGGTCCTTCCTGTTTAGTTTTTGTGGACCTGGGAAATGAGGCCAAGAAGAAGGTGGGGGACCCCGAGAGGTCTATGGGGCTCTGACCAAGAGGTGCCCCAGAGGAAGAGCCCCCTGGATTCTAAACAGGACTCAGACACTGGCAGGTGGGGGGCCCACCATCTCTGGCCCAACCTCTCTAGGGTCTTACCCTAGAGTCACCCCAACAAACATTCTGGAGTATGCTGGTGCAGTGGGGTGCCCCTGCCACATTCCTAGTATTCAACTGAAAGGGAGGGAAAAGGAAAGAAAGAGGTAAGGGCAGAGCCCAAAGCAGAGCTCTCCATCTGCTTTTGTTTTCCATCGCATTCCTTTCAAGGTCTGAGTTCTGCTAAGCCCCCGAAAGCCCATGGCGTCATCTGTCCACTTCCCCCTTTGCAATCTGCCGCCCGGCCCGCTCCTGACAGCCATCCATCACTCTGTAACGTGCTGACCCCAAGGCTCAGGGGACGGAATTTTCAAGTCAAATGTAGCCGTTAACATAAATAAAGCATCGCCCCGGATTTCTTTCTTTCTTTCTCTCTCTCTCCCTTTTTTTTATGATTCTGCAGCTGCTGCTGGGGACTCGGTAGGCAACAAAAGTGAGGCCAGACAGGCAGAGGAGAATGGCAATTCTACTTTTCTGAGTCATAACAATTATGACGTGGTGATAAGAAACATTTTCTATGCATTTTTTAAGCACCAGTTATCCTGTTTTGCAATTGTCCCTGGGGAAAGGAGGACAGAGTCAATGGGACTGAAGACTCCAAGCCAACTGCCCTAAGCAAGGCAGACCCCGGGGGGTCCCTCCCACAGCCCACCCCAGTGCACCCCCCCTAGCCAGGGCACACTCTGCATCTTAAATAAAGCAGTGTCCTTTAAGCACATTTACATGCAAACGGCTTCCTTGTACCAAATATAGTTCCGTAAGCCAGCGTTTATTTTTAAACATGAAGAAGAGTCTCCCATAATAAAGCTCATGATAAATGTTATGATCCTCCGAATGGTTTTTAGGGGAAGAGGAAGAGCGACTGGGGGACTGGGCAGGGGAATGGAAGCTCTTCTGGGGGGGTGTCCCTCTCCCCTTCTGCACAGCCATTGGGATGGTCTCTCTAGGCAGACGGCCCTGCTCTCCCCTCCTCGCCCTGTGCGCTGTGAGGAACACACCAGGGCCCAGCAGGGGAGTGACGAGCAGAGGCAAGGTCCTCCATGCCAATGCCAAAGGGACAGTCATCAGGAGATCTAACCCGCTGGGCCAGAAGAGGGCAGAGGCCCTGTGAGAGGCCAGGTGTGTCCCAGAGCTCTGTTGACACGCCACAGTCAGGGCCTCTGAGTCAAAAGCCAGGCCCACCAGAGACTGTAGGGCGAGGTAACTACAAGCTTCCGGTTTCACTGCTGATCTTGCGTGTGGCCTTGGCCAGGTCACAGCACCTCTCTGAGCCTCCCTTTCCTCATCTCTATCATGGCAGAGGCCAGCCCAGAGAGAATGGGCCAGGTTCACCCCAGGCCAAACTATGCATGATTCCCAGTCAAACCAGAAGCCCCCAGCAGCTCTCCCTCAGGCAGAAGGCGGCTTTGCCCACTCCTCAACCAGCATAACACTGTCTTGACATCCTCACTCACATCTTGAAAGACCTGGGGTTCCTGCAACTCCTTCTGGGAGAAAAATCAACAGCCCAGTCACCTGGGTGTCTACAAAAAGACACAAGCAATGACAATAGGATATAAAGGCCAC
This sequence comes from Lontra canadensis, assembly GCF_010015895.1. Lineage (NCBI taxonomy): Eukaryota > Metazoa > Chordata > Mammalia > Carnivora > Mustelidae > Lontra > Lontra canadensis. Next base: position 26,009 of record NW_022631352.1, read on the forward strand.
GGACTGATCTGACTCCCTCGAAGTATCTCCCCAACCTGTGGCCCAACCCCCTTCCAGAACTGTCACTGAGCATAGAAGCCATTACCCCAACCTTGGAAATGTGGTGCCTAGCATCCCCTCAACAATGGGGGCTCCTCTGACACCAAGCCTGACCTCCTCCCGGTTATCCTGGAACAGGGAAGCCCACGTCTGCCCGTCTTGGAGACCCAGGGCTGGAGCGTACAACACTTTCCCTCCCTAGATCCTCTGAATGGTGGGTTTTCATGGGAAGTGAGAAGGGTCCCCATATGGAAGCAGCTAGAAGCCAATGCCTGTTTCACAGGTCCAACAGTAAAGTTCCAAAAAAGTGTTCTGGAAACTACCAGATTCAAAACCAGGGGAACAAATGTATCTCCCGGACTTTTGGAAAAAAGGGACTTTGAGAGTCTAGTCCCTCGTCCCCACCAAAACTCTGATCCCGGAGGAGAGACGGACACACCACGGAAAGTGAGGAGGGTAGCTGTGAGTCTGAATAAGCCTGTGACCCTGAGAATTAATGACAGACTTTTTTTTTTAAAGACTGTTCAAAGCAGACACATTAAGAAAGCTGAGTATTTATCTTTCTGACATTTTAAAATACGCTGCAAAAAGGGGAATCTTAAATCAAGGTGCTTTTTTAAAGGCAACATTGTACCAGGGATAAGACCACTTCCTCTCTCCGTTCAAGGAGCATGCCTGCCGTGGAGCAAGGCTTACTGCATGTGACAGAGCCTGGGCTTCCCGTACAATCTGTACCGAGTCATGACCAGCAGGACAGCCGGCTGGTCTGGAGATGCCACCACACACAGCGCCCTGTCAGAGCCTCTGCCGCCCACCCCGGGCCCGCAGGCTCAGCCCAGGCCCTGCACTACAGGGTAGCTACCTCCCCTCAAGGGAGCCACGGGCTCTGCACAGGCTCATGAGGAACAGACATGCTTCGGACCTTACTCCAGGATCCAGCTCCCCGTCAACTGCTCCGAGGTCTATCCCAAGCAGAGAGCCCCCACTTCTTAGGTACCTGAGGGAGGGGCTGGCCTTGTGGCGTCCTCCTCACCCCAGAGCGCATGTGAGGGCTGGGGCATGCAAGGGAGGAGCCCTGGATGGCTTCTTGGGCGAATTTTGGTCCAATGTTGCATCAGCTGTGGGGAGAGCCTTCGACATAAGCCAAGGAACTGTGTACATCCCAAACGGTCCAGCTGACACCCACTGCCTAGCACACTGATGCAGAGCGTGGCCTGGTTCCAGAAGTGTCCTGGTTCAGATATTATACGGTCCCTCGCACCTACCCACCAGAGCCTTGAACCAAGGGAGGAAAGACACCTGCATTAAATCCTTTGCGGCAGGCAGCCCCCCGCCAAAGCAGAGGGCAGAACTGAAAACCAACGGGAGACTGCTTCTCCATCCCGCCAGAGCCCAAGGGAGACCTGGGCCAAACTCAGCTGTCAATGGAAAAAAGTAACAAACCACAAACTGCCACCACCATGGAGGGAGGGCTGCCCCAAGGGGTACTGGGGCCAGGAAAATGATTGGTGGTGACCACGAGGGAGGTGTCTCCCACCTTACCTTATAGCCCCAATTCACCTGCAGTTAGGAGGAAGCTAGTAATACAGCCCCCAGGTCAGCCAGCATGACCTGCTCACCCCCACGCACCTCCTCCCAAGACCAGCCATCTGCTTCTATTTCATTCACTACGGTGGTTACCAAATTCTTCCTGATGTCGAGTCTACAATGTTACTAGAAGTCAGCCTGCCCGCAGTCCCTTGAGTTAATGGGGAGCAAGGGTGACCCCTTCCTTGCTCACAGGGGCCCCTCTCCACCATCACTGGCCACCTCACTTCCCCCTGGCCGTTCTCCACCAGAGTGAACAGAGAGGAAGCTTCCTGCCCATCATGCCCATGGTGAGGACACAAGGTCTGTCTGCTGAAAGAGACCAAACCTTAGCATGACCAACAGCTCCATCCCTGTGCCATCCCAACATTCCTCCCCCAAGCCCAAATCTGAAGGATGCAGCCTGCTCCAAAATCCCCAAGACAGGTTCCCACCCACACCAACAGCAAGCAGCAAAGAGACACCACGACCAGATGGCCACCACCAGCCACCCTTAACTGTGCCAGCTCTCCAGAGCACTCAACTCTGGTAGGAGACCACCACACTGGTAGTGGGGATGGGGTCCTAGGGTGCCTGTTGAGGCCAACGGGAGGAATAATGAAGAATCAGCTAATTACAGTCACTGAAGGCACTGTTATATGGTTTATTAAACTCTGCAAAGAAAAAAATATAGCAAATCCATCAATGCAAATGCTTTTCTATACATCAAGCCCTTGAATATTTCCTCAGTCCAAGTAGAAAAAGAGCTTTACACATGTGTACACACAAGCACATGTCCCAGCATGATAACCTCTGTACGTGAAATCACAATGTAGAAAGCAGCAGAGGTGCGTGTGTCGCTGGAGAGACAAAGGCCCGGTATCTGGGCGAGGGCACGTTACACCATGAAAGTGTGTCTGTGCATGGACCCAGCACTTAGACCAGATGCTGAATCATTTCCAGATGCTACTGTCTAGGACAGCCTTTGTTAAGGAAGAGGAGAAAAAAGCTTGCCCTTCATGTCCAGATAGTTGGGTTCAGGTTACACGAAACAGGATTAGTTCAGAAAATAGTGCAACTTCACAGCCAAGGCAAAAACCAAAGAACGAAAAACATGTAGGCAGCCGAAAGGACTACGGGACTGAGCAGTTACAAAGGCCGAAGACTCCTGGTTTAATTCTAACTCCCCTCCCTCCACCCTGCCCGTGTAATCTCACCTTGAGGGGATGGGGTCCCCCTTAGGCCTAAGAACAGGGCTGGCATTCCTCCGACAACAAAATCCAGTGGCATCCAATGCAGGGGAGGGGTGGCGAGGCTTGGCTCCTGCCTGTGCCTGGCTGTCATGCCCCCCTCAAGGCTATGCCAATCAGCTGGCCAAGCCTTGGCCATCGAGCTCCCCACCCCCACCCGAGCAGCTGCCACTGAGGACAAGCAGTGTTGGTGCACGCAGTCCAGGTACACAGGAGGAAGAACTGGCAGAGAAGGGGCCCAGAATGGTGCGGGTCCCATGCCCCAAGGGCCCACTAGCACCCAAAGCCGAGGCAACAGTCCTCTGGCGAAGCCAGAATCTGAATGCGTTGCATGGCCCACACTGCCCCACCTGGGCTTTCCCACCAGACCACACCACCTGCCCTTCCCAAGAGAAGAGCCTCCAAGCACAGGTCCATGTGGGTCCCACTCATTCTCTTGAAAATCGTTCGTCACAGACCTGCAGGGCTGGAAGGTCACTCACTGGAGGTTATCTCGTCCAAATCACCTTATCTCCCAGATGAGAAACCAGGGCTCAAAAAGGTTAAGCAACTTGCCCAAGGTCACCCAGCTCACAGGCTGAAGAGCTGTGACTACATCCCAAAGCTGCCTAGCTCAACCCACGCTCCTTCCACTGGGCTAAGTTCCTGGAAGCCAGCTGCTGCTCCCAGTCCTGGGAGGCGAAGGAAGTGACAAGGGGGATAATCAGACGGTGGCGGCGGTGGTGGCGGCCAAGGAAGGCGGCGGCGGCGGCAGTCGCATGGCCAGGAAGCCTGGGTGGCAGCCACAGCCACTGCATCAGTCAGCGCAGCAGAAGCTGCTGCACACCTAGGTCACAAGGAACCCCAACGTGGAGGAGGGGGCTGCAGGAGGGAGGGGCCCAGGAGCCAGGAGCCCCCGGTGCCAGTCTCCACTAAGCCCCTGACAACGGGCCAAGCCTCGACCAGGTCAAGGTGCAGCAGTGGGCCCTGTCTCCCCGGGTGGACAAGAGGACCCTGCAAGCCCCCGGCCCCCACGGCCAGTCTCCCGGCCCTGCCTGTAGCTTCGGCTGCACTTGCCGGCTACAGGGCCTCTGGTGAGCCACTTCACCTCTCTGGGCCTTCACTCCCTGGCCTGGGACGAGGGGACGTGACCTGGCTGAAAGCGAGGCTCCTTGGTAAGAACTCCCAGGAGGCCAGGGAAGCCAGAGGCGTGCCCCCAGATGACTGGCTCCCCGGCGCCATGGCCAACGCTGACCCAGAACAAGTGGCCCACATGGGAGTCAAATGCCTTGGAGGCAGGCTGAGTGCCCACCGGGGACCGGAGGGGACAAATAAAGTGTGTCACTGCTGGCACTCAGGTCAGGAGGCGAGCAAACACATGCACACGCCTCCTCCCACGCAGCATTGTTCCCGGTGCCTCCGTCAGCACTTCTGCCGGGCTTGACAGCCGGGGCTTCCTAATAGGGCAGGCTGGACCCGGCGGACACCCGGTCACTTCCCCTCTAGCAGTCCGCGGGGACACGCCACTGCCTGGGGGTGGGGGAGGTGCCAGGAAAGCCAAGCTTGTCCTCAACAAAGGACTGGGAGCCAGCCAGCGACATGGAGGGGCCCCTGGGGCCCCTTGTACCACACACACGTCGGCTCCTCAGTCCTCCCACCTCTTTGGGCATCCCCGACGGGTGGGTAGTCACCAGGCAGCAGGTAGCTCACTACCTCCCTCCAGGGGCCTCCTCTGTGACCACCTGGGGTCCAGATTCAGGAGAGCAGAAGCCTCTCCTGTGTACACATCCACCCTCGGGCTGTGGTTCTCCCCTGGATCCAAACACAGCAGCATCCTGCAGACTGGCCGCCTGGCAGAACAAAGGTCACAGCTGGCTCCTCCCTCACCCACCACCCCCATCCTGACCACGCTCGTCCTCTCCAAGGCTGCCAGGCTGAGACACTAACAACTCCAAGCCTGACAAGCCGGGTCTGAATTCCAAACTTCCAAGCCCTATCAACTTGGGGTCTTAACGCAACCTCTCCGTACCTCACTTTCCTCATCGGCAAAACAGTGTAATAATGGAACTGAGAAGTATAAACGGTTTAGAACGTGCCTGGAACACAGTAGGGCCCATACAGAGGAGACAGGCTTCAGTAAAACCGCCTTCAAGCTCAACACCAGCCATTTCCTTCGGCATTTCTTCATCCAGCTCCCCCACCATCTGGTGACCCTCTAGTTCGCTCCAGACAGCACGGGCCCTGGGCTCCAGGCGGCTCTGCCACTTCCTCACAGTATGACAAGGGGCAAGAAACTCAGTCTCTAAAGCCTTAGTCTCCTCTTCCAAATTAAGAGGATCCTCTGACCTACCTCAAAGGAGGACTTTAAGGATGGAATGGGAATGCATGGAAGGCACCTCGCTATTATTACGAATTATTAACAACAACAACATCATCCTTCTCCTTTCGGGCACGATCCTTGCTCGGTGAGCCTGCGTTCCTTTCTTTCAGCCACAGCCAACCACTGGCAGATGGACCCAACCGTCAGGTAAAGCCGAGGGTCACTTTCTCACTCGAGGTTCAAATGAAGCTTCCCCACCCTATGCCTGTAAAGTTGGTAATTTTTGAACCCGCATACGGGACTTTACATTTATGCCTATTAAATTCCATCCTGTTTTCCCCCTGGAATGGGAGCAAGGAGGGTTCGCTCATCAGCTCTGACTCAACCAGCACGGAGGCGCTGTCCCCAGAACCGCGATCCCCAAGAGGTGACAGAGTCCAGAGAAGCTGGCCTCTCCGAACTATACAGGGGGCAGCCGCAGCTGTGAGGGCTTGGGGCCAGCGCTGCCCTCTGTCTGCCCAATGCCAGGACACGAGAGAGGGCTCTGACTACCCAAGTCCTATAAGGCAGGAGGGAAAGCGCCATCCTCTCGAAATGAAAGCCACACGTGTAAACTGTTGTCACAAACAAAGCCCCTTCTCGAGGCCTCCACTGCATTCCCCCCACAGAAATGTGTTTCATTTCTTCAACATCAACACAAATCAGATTTATGACATTCTGCTGATAGTTCCAGGATGGGGACTGAGCAAGCTGTGCTTCCTGGGAACAAAAGGCACTTGTGTCTAAGTGTGCAAGGAAGAAGAGCAAAATCTGTCTCCTGGACTCAGGGGTCTGGCAATGGCGGGCCACTGGCAGAAGCCATCATATACAAGGACCTTTCTGCCATCCGCCCCATGGTGGCTGCAGGACACAGAGGCAGACTCAAGGATGGCGTTCAAGATCACACGTCCGGCCAGACCTCAAACTGGCCTGCCACAGTCCGCAGAGGTTCACGCCATTTAAAGCCTCTCCCCGCTGAGGCCAGACCTATCAATTTCATGAACACTTTCTGGGACTCCGGAGCGGCCCAACGAGGAGCGAGACTCATGGCCTGTCCTCGGAGGCGGGGGACGAGAATACACGCACCATTGTGGAAGACAAGCACTCCGTCCCCTGGAAGGTGGTGGAGAAGCAGGTGGGGGACTGGGTGCCCACTCGGACTTTCAGTTCCTACGACTTCTCCCAGGCTGAATGAAGCAGAGGGATTCCTGGGGAACGCAGGCAGGAAAAGGAAGCCGTTGGGGGAAGGGCAGGACACATGAATCTCTCAGAAGGACCAACCCCCACTGGGAGCAAGAGCCAAGGTGACGTCGTGGTGCAAGCAGGAGCACCAGAGCCGGAGAGACTCAAATTCCAGCTTCACGGCTTCCTGCGTGGCTTTGCCCAGATGACTTAACCTTTCTGAGCTGCGGCTCCCCCATCTGCAGAAAATAGGGAATGAACAGGACCATCCCTAGGGTTCTCCTAGCAGTCACCTTCAGGTTCTAGCCAGGAACTTCTGCACCTTTGGCCTGCCCTATTTAAACTGTTCACTGCCATCCAGAGGAACTATTAATACGGTAAGGTGCCTAGTTCCCTTTTACCTACTGAGTGTTTGCAGTAGGCAAGGCAAATCTATTGAACAGGGGCGCCTGGGTGGCTCAGTCGGTTAAGCCTCTGCCTTCAGCTCAGGTCATGATCTCAGGGTCCTGGGATAGAGCCCTGCATTGGGCTCCCTGCTTGGTGGGAGTCTGCTTCTCCCTCTCCTCCCCACTCATGCTCTCTCTCACTAGATCTGTCCTCTCTCTCAAATAAATACATAAAATCTTTTTTTTAAAAAACGTAGATTAAACAGACACTGCCTGACATGGCCCCCTATCTTGGGGGACCCACCCAAATCCCTCCCAAAGCCCTCTGAGGCCCTGGCCCCTCACCTCCCACCCTCCTCCCCTCCTGCTTTGGGGTTACTAACAAGAAAGGAACTGGATCCAATTCCCACCCAAGCTTGGTGGGCACCCCAGCTGCCATCCACCTGGAGGAGAAAAGCCAGCACTGGCTGGAGACTCCCATGCCCCGAGAGCCAGTGGGCACCTGGCAGGCGTCCCACCTCTGCAGACTGGCCTGGTTCAGCAGCTTCTCAAAGTCAACAACGGAAGGTTTTCAAATCCTAAAAGGCTTCTCAAGCCCCTTCTAATCTGTCTGCCATTTTGTTTCGTCTGCTCAGCTCCAGTCAAGGGGAACTTGACATTTGGAATACTAACTGCAAATAATCCCACACCAAGGACAGGGCTGGCGTGCTGCAGTGTCAGCACGTGGCTCACAAGGATGGTGGGGACACACCAAGACATTCCAGCTATCTGCAGAGGATCCCAGACGGCACATGGCAGGTCGGGCCCCATGGCCACCTGCATGGGGACCACGCAGAACCAGCAGCCCCCTCAGGGGCACGACTGTTTTGAATTCACTGGCCTCTCAACACGGCACCCACGCATGGGGGAAGAGAGTTGCTACGTTGCTGGCAGAACCTAGGTCAGATCGATGAATGCCTACGAACAGAGCCAACTGGAAAGGACAAGGAAGTGGTACTCTCGCAAACTCGAGGTGTGAGGCCCAGCTCTGAAGTGCCACACCATGCGAGGCTGCCTCAGGCCCAGTGCCCTCTGCCCTGTACACTTTCACTTGGCAACAGCTCCCACAGGTGGTCTTCGCAGTGGGGTCCACCAGCAGCCCCACTGTCCCCAGGTGCCTCAAACAGCAGGCAATGCAGGTAGGACCACATGCTCGGCCCCGTCACGCACACTTGGGCTCGGTGCACAAGACAGGCCAGAGCCCAGGGTCTGGGGAAGCCAGCCGCCTTAACTAACCCTCCGATGCAATAACCCACCCTGGTCCGCCCTTTGAGCAGGAAGAGGTGCTGGAAGTGCCCACAGGCCCAGAGAGATGCAGACTTCAAAGGCAGGCTTTGTGTGGCCCAGGCTGACCTCCAGTCTCCAGCCTCTGAAGCAACAAGAGCTTGGCTGACACACAGCATTTTTTTCACCCCTCAAACTTTTCAAAGACAGCACGCCCTTTGGGTATAAAAATAAAATGCCAGGACTTTCAACTGAGTAATAAAATAAGATGTAATGACTTAAACCATCCATAATGTCATGTATGTATACAAATAAAGCTCAACAGTAAAGAGAACCAAAATGCATACTTGAAACCTCTTGTCCCCCAATTCCCTAAGTCAACTCCTACAACTCAACGCCTCCTCCAGGAAGCCACCTCGGATGTGATCCCGATGCCCCTCTTCCACATTCCCACAGCCCCCATGGCCCCTACTAAGACAGTACAGGGTCTCCAGTACCTACAACAAAGCCCAGCCAAATTCAACATTTACTTTCCATTTCCCCAACTAGACTACGAAATTCTTGAGGGGTAATACAGTTGACCTTGAACGACACGGATTTGCACCACACAGGCCTACTTCCACATAGATTTCTTACAGTGCAGTACTATAAACGTATTTTCTCTTCCTTATGATTTTCTTAGTAACATCTCCTCTTCCCAAATTCACTTTATTCTAAGAACACACTACAGAACACACAGAACGTACAAAACTTGCATTCATCCACTGTTTATGCTATTGGTAAGGCTTCTGGTCAACAGGAAGCTACTAGAAATAGTGAAGTTTTGGGGGAGTTAAAAGGGGTACGTGGATTTCTACAGAGTGGGGGCTGACCCTTAACCCCTGAGTTTGTTCAAGGCTCAACTTCACTCTTCAAAGACCTGGAAAAAGACCCAGCGTGTAGCTCACACTGAAAACCCATCTGTTGAACGTAATAAAGGAGTGTGGGAAGCCAAGAGGGCCTCCCGCCTCTGAGGCCACCCTCCACCCCAGGAAGGAGTCTGCAGCGCCCCAGAACTCTCCGCCCTAATAAGACAACTCCAGCCTATCCAGGGTGACCACCTGGTCACTTTGGGTCCCTCTGCCTTTAGAAAATACATAAACCCAAGGGATGTGAGGCTGAGTTTCCATACAGGCCAAGGCAGCAGAGGGAGTTCTCTCTTCCCGGCTGAGGCTAAACAGGGACCCAACCACAAACATCCAGTAATGCTGAACATGACGTGAACAATGTAAAAATAGCTGCTCTATCTCTTGCCCCCACCCTCCTCCTCAGCAACACAAAGGGCAGAACAAAGTGACACCCTAACAAGCCTTAGCCTGCTCAGCGGCCGCCAGCCCCAGCCTCCTGCATCTGGACCAGCTGCTGTGAGCCAACAGGGAATTCCAAATTACATTTTAATTACCATAATTTTTCACAGGTACCTGAAACCAGACCATGACAACAGTGCAAGAAGTCCCCAAGTATGATGCATGAGGGCCGTAGGCCTCTCTGAGCACACAGCTTTTTCCCACGGCCTTCGTTTCGTGGGCCACTTTACAGTTTGCACAGTGCTCTCGGAGGACTTCTCTCCCCCACCGGCTCGAATCTAGATTTTGGGAAGAGAGTTTAACAGCAGCCTCTAAAGGGTGGTGCCTTCTACAGAGACCTTGAGTTTCTTTCTTTTTTTTTTTTTAAAGGGAAGTTGGGAATTGGGAGTACAATTCCTCTCCCACAGGGTCACTAGGAATATTAAAGATCAAAGGGAAAGCATAGTAAAGATTTTTTTTTTTTTTGAAAGAGAAAGCACCTTTAGAATAACTCACACTGGACAGAGAGTAGGTGCTTAACGGACACACATGCTCAATGAAGATGTGTCCATACAGCTAGCAGTTAGGAGAGTGAGCTGTCAGGAATCAATGTGCTTACATCTGAATCCAAGTTTTGCAACATTTCAGCTGTGGGATCTTGGGAAAGTTAGTTAACCTTTCTGGGCCTCCATTTCATCAACTGGAAAATAAGGATGAGAGTAAAAATTACTTCCCTGGGTAAGTGTGAGTCCAGGGAAATGAATGCAAGTAGAGTACTAGCGGGGTACCCAGCCCCAGCCCCCAAAATAAATAATTTTCCCCCCTTTTTTTCCTTGGGGGGCAGGGCTGGGGGGGAGAAAGGAATTAAAGTGCCTAAAAAGAGGGAAAGGCAAAATGTGTGGTTCGGCATTTAGCTCCCACTCTGGCAGACACTGCAAACTAATTCTGGGAGGAAGGGTGCTGTGGGGAGTCAGGACCCCAGTAGCTTGCCCGCTCCTCCCCCACCTAGAGGATAAGCACCTTTGAGGAAGGGACTGTGTGTCCTGCTGCTTTTCGGTTAGCCCTCGGGTCCCTGCCATGTGACTGGCATAAAACTTCTGCTCAGTCAATATTTACAAAATTAATTGAACAAATTAATTTCTCTCTCCTGCCTCTGTGCATTCCAGATATCAGAAAGCAGCAGGCTGCACAAAGAAAGCCCTCTAAAGGGGCCTGTCTCTCTCTTTTCAGCGGCAGTGGTATTTGCAAAGGGAGCGGGCGTCCCCGTGCATGCCAGAGCACCAGCCCACCTGCACGGCTGTTTGCGGCTGCAGGGAAGCACAGAGGCACTTCCTTGTCCAGGCCCCGTGGGCTCTGTTTGGCAAGCAGCATTGAGCCCACCCATGTGCCCAAACTGTGGGAGTCCCCATGCCCGCAGGGGAGAGGAAAGGAGGGGGGAACCAAGGGGCATGTGGCTCCCCGTGAAACCCCAAAAGTAAGCCCAGAGGCAGTGAGGAACAAGTGCACGTTTTATTTTTAGCCACAAATGATGGAAAGTTACTCCCGGAACAGTGCAAATTCTGCCTCATCACCCTTCATCCCTTTCCAGGAGGCCCAAGGGACAGAGGAGTTCTGAAGCTCTCTCAGAGGTGGTGAGAAAGGACACGGAGAAAGGTGAAGCCAGGTGGACAAGGAAAGGGGGTCTCCGGGAACCACCAGTCCCCCTTGCCAGCACAGATGGCTGGAAGCAGGGGCGTCTCCTCTAAGTTGCTACCCCTCCACTGGCTAGCAGGAGCCAGGGTCCCCACCAGATCCAATCGGAGAACGGGGGCTGTCGCTGCTGGGAGGCACCAGGACGTGGAATCAGAAAGACCCGAGTTTGGACGCCACCTCTGCTGCGCTCTGAAGCAAGCGACCAAGTTCACGGAGCCTCCACCTTACCCCCACAAACGGTGCCTCCCCAACGGAGCCGCCACACAGAGCGAGGGAACAATGCCTAGCATCGGGCGCCTGATTCACTGTCTTTTTAACATCTACACTGGGGCCCAGTTCAAGGTCTTCAAAGGCTCTGCTGTGTGATCTCGGCCAAGTCCTTTCTGGGTTCTGGGCTCCGTGTCTTTTCACCCAGCTTGTCTCGGCTTCGAGACACACAGACTCCAGGAGGCTGTGCACCCTGGCCTAAGGTGTTGCGGGCAGAAGTCTCCCTGGTTTTCAAGTGTTAGGCGCTCCACTGGAAACCATATCCTGACCTTGAACTGCACCCGCGCCTCTAGAAACATTAGGAAATCGCAGTGAATTCCGATCCCCCATGTTTGTTCCCCTCTGTCCTCACCCATACTGCCTCCATGGGCCAAACCTGCCACCCACCCACTCCACCAGCGTTTACTACCCCCTTCGCTGTGCCGTGCTGGGCAAACAGGACAGACTAGTCCCTGCCTGCCCCAAGCTTCACTGCTAAATGCTATAAAAGGTAAGTTAATTCTTTTATTACACTTGTGGTCAGCACTATGAAAGAGAAGTACTGGGAGCCTTGGGGGTCTATGTAACAGGAGGCTTGACCCTTGGAGGATCAGGAAGTATCCTTGGGGCCGAGATCTGAAGGATGGGCAGGTGCTAAACTAGAGACCAGGGGGCGAGGGAAGAGAGGGATGTACCTTCTAGGCAGGGAACGGCATTTGTGAGAAGCCGAGAGAAGGCCAAGTGGCTTACAGGTGAAAAAGGAGACCCAACTGCCTGTGCTGGGGTGGGTCAGGCCAGCTTGCACACGTGGATTGCAGCCACACTCTATGGGAGGCCTCCTCCATCCCCACCCACCCGCAACCCTGAGGGGGTTTTCTGGAACCTCTGGCTTTGGGTCAAGTTTCTTGCACAGACTGAGCCAAGGAGACAGGTAACTGGGTCAGAGCGGCACAGGACGGGATGGTCTCTGGGTTCAGAATCTAGGCATGGCCTCCTGGCCTGGAGTTGGCCTGCCCGTCAAGAAAGACCCCCCTCAAACACACTTTCAGTTTTTCTACAGTTCTGATCCGTCCCTGCCTCCCACTCCCGCTTGTTTGGCTTGTCTTTTTTTTTTTTTTAATTTATTTTTAAACAGGGGGCCTGCTTACGGTCAAGTTAATGCATTTTTAAAAAGAAAGCCTCAAATGTGCTGCAGCCCTCCCTCAGAGGAGATGGTGGATCCATAGCCCTCTGGGTGTTCAGCCTCCACCTCCAGGGGCCAGGCCCACGCCTCACCCCTCCCTGTCCTCGCTCCCTCCCAGGCAAGGTCTCCCACACCTTCCCCTGTACCACCTACAGAGCTGAACCCCAAGAAGCAGAAGGACAGACTCAGGGAAGGGAGAGGACACTGGACAGTTGAAAGACTTAAGTTCTAATGTCAGAGCAGCCTGGAAACCCCGGACAAGACACTTAACCTTCCTGTACCTCAGTCTGCTTAACTGAAACAGGGGAATCTGTCTAAAAACCGAGTTAAGTAACGGGAAAAGGGATCCAGGCTGCTGCAGACCAGAACCTTCCAAGGACCCCAATCTTGTCCACCAGGTGCCAGGCTCCCCAAGCACGCAGGCTGTGCTCTGGGTGTAGGCGCAGAGCCACCCTGCTGTCACAGATCCCCCTTGCCCACCTCCCCTCCTATCCCCTCCCCCCAACCCTGGGGAGCTGCCACGCTTTGAGCTCCCTCAAGTGAAAACCCTCCCTGTGCCGACAGATGGGAAGTCCTAAAATACAGCGTATGGATCATGTTTCGTGACTAGCAAAACACGCCAGCCGGGACACTTTGAGAACCCGGCCGGTTTTCAGGAACAGGATTTTACACATTTCCCAGGATTGGCGGATCTGAGCTCGCCTCCACCCACCTGCAAAGCTCTGGAGCCCAGATCCTGCATCAAGGAGATACTTAGGACAGGTGGGGGCCTGTAGGGGAGGGGAAGCCCCACAACCAACAGGTTGGCGGTGCCCAACCCCCTGCGGCTTTTGTTATTACCATTTATTGAGCACCTACTACATCCCTCGCAGCAAATTGGGTGTTTGGCACATGCTCTCAAACCGCACTGCCCGTGCTGCAGTCCTGACTCTGACTCTGATTCCCTGGCCCTGGGCTCCCCGTGCTGCAGTCCTGACTCTGACTCTGATTCCCTGGCCCTGGGCTCCTTATTCCCCCCCTCCATGTTTCTGTTTTCCCACCTGCGAGATGGGGCTGGGAGTATAGCCCCTCGCTGGATCACAAGAAGGGTGGGCACCCAGCCTAACGTGAGCTGCTACTAACAACCACAGTCACTACCTCAACAGCATAACCGGCACATGGCCGTCTGTCACTGCCCCCATCCTACGGAAGACAAAATGGGCACCACGGGGCCATGCCAGCCATAGGGCATGCCCAGTGGCAGAGGGCACGCCTCTCCCTAAAGGGCCACAGGGAAGGGCTTAAAAGGTCTTCAAATCCCCGGACTTATCACACACACAGTGATTTCCACCCGTACTGTTTGGAGAGGACACCCAACTCATCAGTCCCACGGAAATCTGTGGGCCCGTGAAGGTTAATTAAAGCCATGCTCCGTACTGGACCGACATGCAGTTCCTGCTGGCAGAGCAGTCCCGGACTCTAGGACTTGGGAGCAAGGATTACACCCCATTCCCCTCTTCCCAAGTGAAAGAAACTGGTTATTGGTAACATGGGTTATAAGGAGCTCCTGACTTGGGAAAGGAACGCCACAGGTAGTGTGTGGGCAAGCCTCCTAGAAGGAAAACCACATGTGACATGGGTTCTAGAACCTCAGGAGAGGACATGAAACTTGGCAAACTGAGGCAGGCTGTCTGCACTTCCAAAGAGAAGAAGACCAGAGGGGAAGAAGGGAGGTGGTGGCCAAGGAGCCAGGCACAGAGTGGGGAGGATGCTGACCGAAGGTCTCCTATGGTTGGATGGCCGGGCTCAAGCAGCCAAGTAGACTACAGATATCATCCCACTGCACCTGACCTCCTAGGGGCAGGGACGCATTCCGACAGTAAGTCCAACCAGCAAGATACAAATCAAGGTATTAACAATACTAATCCCTGGATGGTGGAAGTGCCAGAATTTTATCTAATTTCCTTCACCATGAACACACATCCATAATACTGCTTGGAAGTAAGACAAGAAACTCATCACTCACGGAGTTACCTGTGTGAAGCCCATCCCTAAGCTTGACATCATGAATATTTGTAGAAGTGGACTCTTGAAGGCTCCCTCTGGGGATGGGGGATCCAAGCCACTCCCAGGAGAGCTATCACTCTGGAGGCAGAGTAGGGAGACTAAAGTCCTTCCTAGATACTTCCTTGGATCCCCTGTGGTTTGGTCATTTAGGGACATACAACCATCCTCCTGTAGTGACCAACAGAAAGGGCGCTGAATCTTCTGGACTCAACATGTTCTGTATCTTCAGGGTGGTGAAGGCCTTGGAGGAAATGCTTAATTAATTTCCTTCTCTTTTTAGTGGGGAGGTGGGTGGGAGACCAGACCAGAGGAAGGACAGTGGGGAGCATGAAGTCCCCCCACTGCCTGCAGACAGCGCTCTGGAGGCTACAGGCGCGTGTTGTCAATTTCATCTGGCCTGTGTGGTTTTCAGTGGCAGTGTTTTGAGGATACATATAATCCCAACTTCCTATTTACATTACATTGGTTTTCACCAACACAATAGCTACAAATGCTTTCTGCTCTACTCTTGTCCTCTGTGTGGAAATCCTTCTCAGACACACGGAGACTGTAAAGTCCTGGGAAGAATTCTCATGCATGGTGAGTACACTAATCTCGGTTCTCCCGTTGCTCCTACAGGAAATTTCTGGGAGGGAAGAAAAGGGGCTGGCCCAATGCATAGGCCACTCACCCACCCCTGGCTTCACTTTTATCCACAACAAAACACAGGGGCCCCTATGAAGCACTATCCCTCCTGAAACGATAGTGTTTGCCCTTCTAAGAAAACGGTTCCAAGCTCCCATGGATGCCAAGAGCGGACCCCAGGAAGCACCTTCTTAGAAACCTTCTAAGTCCTGCCCTCACTCAGGAGGAGGAAAGCAAACACTGAAAGAACCTCCAGGTCCAGGGGTTCCCAACCCCCTTCCCCATCACCTTCTTCCAGGGAGCAGGGAGAGGAAATCCTGGCTGGATCCAGGTGGTCTCAAAACTAATAGGGCAGGAAGGGAAAAGCCTGTCCGCCTTTCTCAGGTCACCCCTCAAGTACGTGCATATAGAAGCCCAGTCTCCACAGACACTTCTCACCATGAAGGCCATTCAGGGTCTCTCCCCTCCTCACAGGGCCAAGCCCAGAACCCAGCACACGCAGGGTCCCTAACACAAACGTACTAGACGGACTGAAATTACATACCAATGAGGCTCTTAATTTAAGGCCTTTCAAACCAGAGTTTGAACATGCTCTCTGGATCTGGGGCCGGCATGATCACTCTGCGTTGTGCATTGAGTTGTGTCCCTCTAAAAGATTCCTTCAAGTCCTAACCCTGATACCTGTTCGTGTGACCTTATCCAAAAACAGGTCTTTTGAAGATGTAGTTAAGATGAGGTCCTACTGGAGTAGGGTGGGACCTGACCTATGACTAGTGTCCTTACGAAATTAGAGAAACGTGGGCACACAGACACACAGGGAGGACACCATGTGACAGCAGAGGCACAGCCAAGGAATGCCAAAGACTGCTGGCAATGCCAGAAGCTGGGAGAAAGGCTCAGACAGAACAGATCCTCCTCTAGGGCCTTTGGGAGAACACGGCCCTGCCAACACCCTGATTTTGAACTTCAAACCTCCAGAACTATGAAATATTGCATTTCTGTTGTTTACAGCCAGCCCATTTGTGGTAGTCTATTAGTACGACCCAGCAAATGAATCCATCCTGAATTCTCTCCAACACTACGACCTACAACTACATTCTCACCTGCCCCTTCCTCCTTCTCTGCACTGTTCCCAGTGCGGTGTAATGCGACCCACCTTCACACATCCATGCAACCACCCTTGACCTTCCACCACCATCTGCTGGGACAGGACAGAGTCCTGTCACAGTGACACAAGGTCATCTTTACTGGGTGGTGGACTCTGTCCCTTGGCCTGCCAACTGAGTGCAGCCAAGGAGAATCTGAGGCAATGTGCAAGGTACTGGGAAATGCAGAGATGTGGGGAATAAGGTGGAAGGTGGCTGGAAGTTAAGAGACTTGGCAGAAAGAAGGAAAGCAAAGGAGAAAGTTCAAGAAGGACCCTGAAGGTCAAGGGCACAGACAAGAGGCAAAGAAAGTGGACCTCCTCTGCCCTGCCCACTGTAGCCAGCCCCAGGCTTGTAATTCTCTCTTCACCAACTTGACGACCCCCTGGAACTTGACTTCAACAGCCTGCCAAGCAGGTTAACACCAGAGAGCCGACTACCCACAGAGCTGTTGCATTTTGAGCTTCCACAAAGAGAAAGGCAACCTGCTTCCTTCCAGGGGCTATGCTTTGATTTGTTTGGGATTTTCAGTATCTAAAACTTGGTGTGGCCAGGTCAACACAGAATGACCAAGATGCTGGCCAGGCAGACAAATGAGGTTCATGGTTTCCACATGCTGCCTCACCCTTGCCCACTTAAGGAGCAGAGTCACCAGAGGTCCTGAGGCACAAGGGCAGGTGGATCCCAGTCACACTCCCCTGCGACACTCACACTCAGATGGAGCACACAAGCAGCGAGGCCAACGGACTGAAAACAGTTGCAGGGAAAGCTGAGTGGCTGCTAAATCTCACTTCCACGTCTATGAAACCACCAGAAACAAAGGAATGCTCTGGCAGGGACAGCAGCAGCGATGATGGCAATACACACCTAGTTGGTTAGAGACCACAGCAGGACCTTGTACTATAATCTTCCTAGGCTCTGGTACTCACACTCAAAGCAAATCCACAAAACGAAGCTGGCCTAGAGGGACAGGTGCCAGTGCTGGACAGGAAGCCTGATGTCTTGTCAAGAACCCAGGCTGGGTTAGAAACCCAGCTCCACTGCCTTTGAGCCAAAAGCCATGCATCTGGCCAACACACGCCTTTACTGAGCACCTGCTAGGTGCTCTCAGTGGCCTCACCTGCAAAAATGGAGTGACAATACCTGCCTTAATGAAGCCCTTCTGAGCACGGAGCGTGGGGACAAAGAGAAGATGCCTACAAGAGCCAGCTTGGCAGGTTGGTGTTTTTTAACCTCTCTCCCCTCTACCCATGTCCACTTCGGGTTCAAATTCCCCAGCAAGTGTCTTGAAGTGCATTGCACAAACTGCGTGGAGACCCAAGGCCTCCCACAAGACCAGCCCCCAACACGTCAGCTCCACAAGGACGGGCCAGGTCAGCACCCGTGCTGTTCCCTACCACACTCCCAGCACCTACAAGTGGGACGGACACAGAGAGGTACTCAAACGTTAGACGAACGAAGTAGCTGCTGGGTACCACGGATCTAAGGCCCGCGCCGCTGGAGAAGAGGCATCAAAACTGCCATGACACGCTGAACAAGGACAGGAATCTGAGGCTATAAACAGGGAATCTTGTCCCGCCCCCCGCCACCCCATGCAACTGGGGAATAAAAGGACCACAGGGTCCCCCTAAACTAGATTAAAAGAGGAAACCAGCAAGGAGGTGCCTCTGGTTTCAGACTGGGAGAAGCACAGTGACCCCTCTTGGAGCAAAAGGTAAAGGATTAGTGACACCGCAGTGGTCTTCCTTGAGGGCCTGGGCGGGGTCACCACAGGAGATAGAGGCCAATGAGTTAACAGGTATGGGAAGGCCAGAAAAACCTATCAAGATCATTGTTTTGCAGAAATCTTTTTCAAGAGATGGCTCCCACTTTGGTCACAACTCACAAAAACGTCACTTTTTTAACCTCTGAGAGAGGTTCGGGTTCAGGTTCAAACACCCTGGCAAGTGTCCTGAAATGTATAACACAAGTTGCACCTGGACCCCCCCAGTCCATCAGCCCCCCAGGTCCCTTCAGCCATGTGCTGGCTGTCATTCCAACTCTTCTGCCCCAAATGAAACCTCACCAAACCCTAACCCGGGGGTACTGAACTGGAAATGCTTTTACCATGCCACCCTTAAGGGCCATGTCCCACCTGCCACTCCCACCTGGGACTATGAAGACTCACTAAGATCTAGGACTGGGGGGGGGGGCAATCTGTGTGGAAGGGGAGGACAACAGAGGGACACCTAGAAGACTGGGGATCTGAAGGCCAAACCACGGCCTCGGGCAGCTGAATGAAGGGCAGGTAGCTTCCCCTTCCTGAGCTCCAGTCCTTCCAGCCATAAAAAATTGGCACAGGATGGTAACAGTCCCTCCCGACAGGGATGTTGTAGAGGACTAAAAGAAAGAACAAGGGAATGGCTCCTAAACATTCCTCTTTCAAAGTGAGACACAGATGCTGTTACTAGGTGCTCCGGTCTTTGCTTTCCTACCTTGGAAGAAGAGACCAAAGTGCACACTAGAAAACTGGCCCACGCGCAAGGCAGCCCTTGCAAAGCGGAAGAGGTTCCGTTTTTCTCAAGCAATGAACCGGTCCAAGAAAGGCTGCAGTGCAATTTACAAGGGCCACAGCCAAGAGAGATTTACACGCATATGGCCTTCGGATGGCTTTCTAAGACCGCGCACACCCTCCCTTGGCTGAGGACCTCAGCAGCAAGTAATTTTCTAATTGATTCATTAGCACTCCAATCAACTACTACTTTAGACACAAAGGGCCTTGCTCGGGTCTGAATGCCTGAGCCAGGGATGCTGGCTGCATGGAATACTCCTGCTCCCTGGGTTAGCTGGGCCCAGGGACTGTGAAGAGAAGCCCCAGAAACCATACCTTCCGAGGGGGTGGGGGGAGATACCCAGAGTCTGGAAACGGAGCCTACAGAGCTTCTTCACTGCTAGAGTTTTCTAACTAGAACACAATTACACAAAAATGCTAAGTGGACAAGAAGGAAAAGAGCCTGACAGGAAATATGCCCCTCTACCCCCCACCCCACAAAAGAAGTTAGCACAGTGTTCATACAGGTGGTGGAATGATGGGGTGACTTTTTCTTCTTTCTACTTTTCAAAATGAGTGTGCACAAGACATAGAATCCCTTCAGTTTTTTCAGGTGTAAAAGCCACAGCAATTACACCCAATTCCCAGTTACTGTAAGGATGAAATTAGATTGTGTATGAATAAGCAGCCCCCCGAGAGCTGTGGGCACTGGACAGTGGGCCAGGCTTACCCACCAGGCTCAGCGACTAGGGGGCCAAGCCGAGAATCAAAGTTACACTCTGGGAGGTTATAAATTACTCCTGTCACCTGTGAACTGTTGAAGCCACAAATGCTAAAAATTCACAGATCTCAAGGGTAAAGCTGTGATAATTCAAGTATAAATTAAGCTTTAAAAACAATCTTCCTCCATTGTTCCATATTCTTTTGGCACGTTGGATACTCACGAAAGACAAGGTTCCTCCACAGATGAACCTAATAGGAAGGAACTTCCAGCAGAAACTCCACTGGGCCCTTTCAGGACCTGCCTGCTACCTGTACACCCAGCTGTTGAGAAGTCCTCAAATGCCACATGGCATTCTGGAAAGACTTCTAACTCACCCGAGCCTGGAGCCACATACTCAACCCACTCGAGCAGACAGCCGTCCACCCAATCCACCCTCCCACCTACCCATCCGCCCACCGAAACATGTTTCTTCTCCATAACCAACCCCCAAGAATCAGTGGGAACTCTCCAGGCAAACTAACAGGCTTCCTTATTATGAAAAATAACTCTTGGTCTGCACAGTCTTGGGCTAGACAGGAATCAAGGTACACAGAAGGACCAAAGGCCTAGAGACGCTAGCTTACTCATCAAAATCCAAAACTTCAGAAGTGGCACAGGACACCTTAGGAAGCTTGAAAGAAACTGATTCAAGTGCCCCTTCACCTAGCAAGAAATAACTTGTTAGCCTAGGAAATGACATTCTCCAGGAAAGCCAAATGGGTCCCAGTTTCTTGGCTGGTAGGTATGGAGGCTTCCTCAAGGGACATCGTGAAAAGGAGTCAAACTTTCCCACAAAATACCCTGAGGGAACCTCTGTCAGAAACTGTCCCCACTGGGTCCACACCCCACCCTTCCTGTGAGGCTTCATCTCATCTCCAAACCACGACCTGGCTTCCCCTCATCTCCCACTCTCCAAAGAAGAAAGTCATCCATGTCATGTCTTACTATGGCAACATTAACACAACAAGGCAAACACAGAGCACAGTGGCTATCCTGAGTCTCCCCTCATGGACTCTGTGGCAGGAAGCAGCTGCATCTCACTCATGTTTCTGGCCATCCGAGGGTCTACCATGATAGGCCCGGTACTTACGACAATCATTACTGTTAACAGAAATACACAGATGAGGCAAAATTTGAGGAAACCTCCCCGTCATCTCAATCAGCTGTTTTAAAATGTCAATATGGGGGTAAAGTCTTCGCCATTTTTCCCTACTTTAAACAGAGGATGGTTAATGATAGCAGAACCTCCACAGGATCTGTGAGGCTCAACTAAGAATCCCCCCATAACAAACATAAAAACTACCCAATCCTACAGAAGGCAAGCAGACTCTGAGGCACACCCCCTGGATGGCAAACCCGAGAACTGTGGGAGAGACTGGGGGGCAGTGGGTCAGAGGGAAGAGCTGGCCCTGATGGTCATGTGTCCTTAGGCGGTCATTCCATCCCCTATGTGGCCGTCAGTTTCCTCATCTGTGAGGAAACCACTAAGGCTCTCCACACACCCCTGTTGTGCGGAGGCCAGGCCTCTTGAGGGCTTCTGCCAGCTCTGGAGCGAATACAGTCTGTCTTATTTATTTTGCGTCCAATGAGGCCTCAGCTCTCTAATTAGAACACAGCACATCTATTCCTTCCATGGAAATCAGGCCCATTGTGAAAGAAAGAACTTTGGACCAAAATCTCAGCCAAGGTGGGAAAGAACAAAATCACCGCTACTTCTATATCCCCGAGGTCCCTGAAATCTTCACCTCAACCTGCATGCCCCACTCTACACAGTGACTTACCCACTTATGCACACACACAAACACACACCCCTACACGTACACATAGCTCAACCCCAACAGCTTCAACGCCAAGGATCTTTTCCTTTAGCTGTTCTGAGATGCTAAAGGCCCTGTGTAACTGCTACCCCCTCCCCCCGCCCCCCGCCCAAGCTGAGAAGCTCTCTCCCCACAGGGATATCAGAGCTTAGTGTACTGAAGTGAACCACACGCAGAATCAGGACCCAATTCGGACTAACATCTCCAGATTCCATGAAAGTCAGACAAAAGTGGGCAGGGTCCTGAGGCTGCCCCTGAGATGTGGCCTGACTGTCCAGTCTCCAATGCTACCCTACAGCCCAAAGATAAAAGCTTGAGAAATGCATTAAAATGCACTGAAATGGACAAAAATCACACCCAAAGTATCTAAAAAACTAGGCAAAACCCTAAAGCCACCTCCTACAGTGACTGAAAAGCCAGTCTGAGGCCCAAAAGTACAGAGAGACTTTGCAGAGATGCTGTTTCCATCCCTAGACCTGGACTGAGCAATGGGAGAGAGACAGAGGATGATGAGGTCAATGCCAGCGTTTTACAGGCGGGAGACTGTGATGCAGACGGGACCTAACAGCCAAAGCACACGGGGACCAGAACCCGAGCTGGCTGCAGGCCCTCGGCTGCAGGGGGTACATCACGTGCCCTCCCAAGAATACTCCCACATCCCAACATGGGGTCATGCTAGCCAGCAATGGGTGAGCCTCCCATCCCACTGCCCCAAGCCAGTCCTCTGAACCAGAAAGCCAAAGCCTGCAGCCAGTACACCACACTGTCTATGGACTCTACTGATCTTAGGAGGGGGCATGTCTCTTGACCTTCTGCCCTGTTCCCACCCATCAAGACCCACATCTAGCCCGACCTTCTCAGATATCTGCCATACACACGGTAGATGGACAGCCCAACCAGGACCTGGTCCAGTGGGGCAAGTCCTTGTCTGGGATTCAGAATGCCCAGGAGTGGACACGCCATGGCCTCTGGTCCTCAGCTTCTGCATCTATGAAATGGAACAGAGAGCCTCCGAAGCCTCCACCGGGCCTTTAACACACAGACCTCTCTGCACAGAGCTCACTCTATCAACAGGGAAAGGGAGGAAGGCATGTAAAATTCCCTCACAGATCCCAGGCACACTCAACCTCTCTAGAGGAAAGAAATTCAGAAAAGCAAGAAACCCAGGAAGCCAAACAACTAGAAAACCCTTCAAACCCGGGCCCAGGCTAACACAGAACTCCACATAGGACACAGCGTTCAGAGGAGCACAGCCTCTACTCATGCCAATTATCAGGCCCTCGGGTTTCTGGGCAATCACAGCCAGGGGGAAAAGAGGAGAAACAGAGCAGACCCCTCCGAGAAAGGTGCCTCCAGTTCAAGGTCACTCTAAAAGGAAGGCCCCTTGTAGACTGGGGAGCCTCTCTGGCCAGGAGAGTGGTGTGACCTCCCCCCACGCTGCGGATCCTGACTCAGGCAACACCCAATCAAAGTCTGCTGAGCGAATGAATGAAACTAAGCATTTGGTCCCACATCTTTCTGCTCTGGGCACAGGGCTGGGAGCACAGGACACATGCAACTAATGTGCAGAACTGAATGGAATTTCTGGACCATATCCACCTGGAGGAAAATATAAGAGGAGAGAGCCCAGTGTTGACACTGCAGTGGGGGGGACCTCCCCCCACCTTAAGGAGCCCCCTCCACAAATCTAAGGATTCTCATCCAACTAAAGAAGTTCCCTGAAAATCCTTCTACAAAGCCAGTCCCTCTCAAGGCACTAGAAAACAGAATTCAGTTGACACGGTGGTGTTCCAAGAAGGCAACTATTGTATGCAGGAAAGCGAACTCCAGTGCACAGCCTTCTATCCAACCCCTCCTCTTTGTGTGAGGGGACAAGCCCCACATTCGGGCTCCTGGAACCAAGCTCCCTCTCCTCCACCCACCCTGCCTGGCCAGACCCCCATTAACGCACTGCTAGTGCCATCAACACTGTTGTTTCGGAATGTGCCAGTAACTCTAGTGGCAGGAACAGCAAGCTTTAAGCTCAGCAGAGAAACCAGCTGGAGAGGCAGCCTCATGAAATAATGAAATGCCAAACCAACCCCTACATCTTCTCCAGTCTCTCAGGTCACCTACCAGATTAGAAGGCCTGTTGCTACGGCAACCATATCTTGCAAGTGCCGGCTGAACTTCCCCATAATATTTAACCCTTTCCCAAGCTCCAGGAGGGTGGTGTGCCCGTGAGCCCAAACCCTGGAGAATGGGCCGGCTCTGGCTGTGCTCTCACACATTAAACCAAGGCTGGAGGAAAACACTGGGCAGGGGGAAAGGGGAATGGGGGAGGTCCCACCAAAGCAAACAGATAAAACCGGAGAAAAGAAAGGCAACACATATCCACCTTCCCTTGCCTCTGACGCCAAGCCACAAAGCCACCGCAATAGGACCACGGCGACAGGCCACCGCGACAGGCGGCAGCAAACTTTCGGGGCACCTGGCAACTCATGCACAGGGCGCGGGAGCCAGGGAGGAGCCAGGAGTAAACAAAGGCAAGATGGGACCGTGCCTGCCCCTCCCGGCCAGGCTCCGTGCCCTTGCGCTGCAGACTATTGCTGGGCCCTTCTGTGGTAAGCAGAAGGCGGACAGGAGCCAGGCGGAGGGGGACAGATGGCCAGGCAAAGCACTGGCACTTTCCAGTTGTCTGATAGGCGCCTGCTGCCAAACAAGCTCCCACCTCCCCACAGCCCTCCCACCCCCCACCGCCCCCTACACACACACACACACACACACACACACACACACACACACACACACAGTTCCTGGAAACTGCGTGCAGGCTCCAAGGCGCTGGGGCTCAGGGGGCCAGTCTGTCCCTCCCCTGATCCCCTGCATCTCCAACAAATGGAAGATGCACCAGCAGGGACAGGGACGTTGCCCCTCTCCTTTCAGGGGCAAGGCCTCCCACCCACCCCCACCCACTAAACACTCTTTGCATTCAACGACCAGAGTTCATGGGGTCCAGAGTTCATGGGGTCCGTGGGGAATAAATCTTTCAGAGGACTTCCCTCAGCCTCTCAGATTTGACAGCAGAAACTTAATAAAACCACAAAGGGGCAAAAAAACGCCACACAGGCTTCAGCACTGGGGTGAAGCCCCCTTATCTCACACACCTTCCATGGCGGGCAGACTTCAAGGAGAAAGGGGCCAGGGCCCATCAGTGGGAGCAGAGGCTCCTGACCCATGAACCTACCAGTGGGGGGCCAGTGTGGTTTCCCCAGAGGACCAGAGAGGGTCTTTGGAAGGAAGGAAGCAAGGAGAGTGGGGCCAATTCCCCATGAGAGCAAAGACAAAGCTGAGGCAGGAGGGAGGGGAGGAAAGGAAGAAGGCACACTGGGAGGGACCCAAGGGACAGGCTGGGCAGCAGCAGGGGGTAAAGGTGCTGCCATGTGTCCCAGAGAGCCTAGCACGCCCCCCACCCCACCCTCAAATCCACAGCAGCAGGTACGGGACAAACGAGGCCACAGTGCCTCACACACATCACAGCCCCATTCCTGACAGAAAGCTGTGGATTCACTTAGAAAGTCAGGTGGTGGGGAATGCCTGGATGGCTTAGTCTTGTTGAGCATCTATCTGCCTCTTTGATCTCAGGATCCTGAGATCAAGCCTCACGTTGGGCTCCACGCTGGTCGCAGAGTCTGCCTGGGATTCCCTCTCCCTCTGCCCTGGCCCTGCATGCTCCCATGGGCTGGTCCTCTCAAATAAATAGAGTATTTTTTTAAAAAAGAAAGCCAGGTAGGGGGCAGGATATGCAACAAGGGGGTGGGCAGTACTTCAACAGGGTTTTCTGGAGCGCAGGAAGGGGTTGACTTGCCAGTGTCCTGACACTATTAGCAGAGAAAAAGGGGAAAATTCAACCCCGCCCACCCCTGTCACCTTACCACCCTCAACAATTGTCCAGCCAGCGTGGCTACCTCCACCTCTCTCACCCATGCAGGGGGACACCTGGGAGGAAATCCAGGCAAGTGATTTGAAGTCCTCATGTTCTCTTTGCCAAGTAATTAATAAGACATGCCACAAAGGGCACGGCACCCAGAGAGGAGTGATGATTTTTATGAGTGTGTTCACTGTCACCTAGGCCCTCTGCACGGAGAGTGGTCAGTCAGTCAAGTTCAACAGGAGCTGAGGAGAGGCCGTGGGGTGGGGGGAGGCTAAGGGCAGGTCCCCATCCCCGGGAAGAGGAAGAGCCGAGCTTTGGCTAGTTTTATCACTGGGCTGCACACCCTGGCCACTGGGATACCCAGAGGGATGCTTTCAAAAGCAGCTGGGGAGGGACACTTCAAGGGAGGACCCTCCAAAGCCAAGCCAGACAGGCAATCAGTGCTTACAGAATACTTCCCATACCATCCAGATATGGGGTGTCCCATACCATCCAGATATGGGGTGTCCTTACAGTAGGGTCTCCTTCCCTAACCTACTCAGGGGCTGGGCTGTGACCATACCTTTATATCCCTCTTAAGGTGTCCAGGATGAGCCAGGAGCTCCAAGAACATTTGGGAGATAAAAAGTAACTGGCTTTTTCCATTTCAGCCCACCAGCTGGGCAGGCTACCACCAAGCTTCATCCATTGTTTGGTCTCATTTATCCAAATCCTTTCAACAAATCCATATTGAGCACTTACTATGTGCCAGGCGCCAGGCAGACAAACGTGAAGACTGACACACCTGTCTGCCCTCAAGGAGCACCTCTCACCTGGTAGCCAGCCCCATACTCTGCCAGCTCTCCACCCCTGCCTTGTGCTCAGCAGGCTCTTGGAACCTGAAGGATACACTATACCCTGGGACTCTCACTGGGTGTGCCCCCAAGGCTTGGCCAGCACGCGCAGTTCAGCTGGACAGAGAGGAAGACAAGGACAGAGCCACAAGGTTTCTGTGTAAACCCCAGTACCTGTCGGCCAAAGCTAACCAGCCAGAAACCCCCTAGAGAATTCCACAACAATTAAACAAACTCAAGACCCTTTTATAGGGGCTGCAGCTCTGACCAGGAAAAAGAGACAAGCAGCCTGGCTTCCAGCCACAAAGGCCAACCTCACTGACCATGGGACTGGAGAATGGGGACAAGCCGACTTCTACCCTCTGGGCCACAGTATCCCCTGCTGTAAACCAAGGAGGCCGTCCTATCTCATCTCTGAAGACATCCTTATAAGCAACATTAGGGGAACAGCACCATCCTGGCTGGACAGGGCTTTAGAACAAAGGACCCAGCGAAGAGGATCCCAGGCAGAGTGGGCGTCCGGCTGCGGCGTCCCCACCCACGCTTTCAACAACACAGGGAAATTCTACCCACGGCTCTGAATAATAATAGAAGTAACATTTAGGTAAGGTTGGGGATTAAGCTAAACCTCACATAAGAGGCAGGGATGTTGGCATTTGGAAGCAGGAAACAGGCCTGGGAACGTACTTAATACCTACCACAGAGCAAAGCCGATCACGGCCAGCTCCTGACTCCAGAGCATCTTCGCCCCGCCACCCTTCTCCCTCTCGCCAGCTCCAGACACTTTGAGGGTGCCAGGTCAAAGAGTGGGGCTGGAGGTCAGTCTGGGAAGCCACCGTTTCAGAAGAACACTGGCAAACCAGAAGCCAGGCGAGATGCCTTCCAAAACAGAACAGGAGCTATTTTAAATGGAAACCCACTGGTGGAGGCGGAGAAATTTTATGGGAAGAACAGAGAACATGAATGAGTTGCTATAATTAACTTACCGCCCCCCCCCAAAAAAAAAAAAAAAAAACATAAGGAAGAAGGAGTCAAACTAATTCTAATTGCCTAAAACTGAAATGTGCCACCCCATAGGTCATGAGTTCCCCATCACGGATGGTGAAGCAGATGCTGGAAAGAAAACTTGGGCTGGGGAGGCTCTCCCCTTCAGAAGGGACTTTATCAATTAATAGAATGCTGATGGGAGGGAAATGCAAAGGGGAGCAGTCAGGCCTTTCATAATTTAAAATAGACTTTAAAAAAAAAAAAAGCGTAGGACTCCTCAGGGATGTGAAAATGTTCTTCCTGCCCCTCACTAACTTGCAGAGAGCTTTTCATCAGCAGAAAGTTTCCCTAGACATCGTTGGTCAAATTCTTCTGGGCTGCAGAGGTCATTGTTTTTCTGGCAAAAGCTGCAGGTGGTGACTGGGACATGGGATAAGTAAGAAAGTTCCATGATGTAAACACGCAAACGCTTAGGGTGCCTCTGCAGAGCACAGACTCGAGAGCAGGAATGAGGCAGGCTGGCATTCATCATTGGGGCGGGGGGGGCGGCGCGAGCCGCCACACTGGCAGCGGGCACCCCAGCATCACCCAACCTGGCATGCCGAGGGCAGACGGTGAGCCGCAGAGAGCAGTCAACACTCACCACCTACACGGGGACAATGTTCAGATCACAGATCAGCGATCACCCACGGAGGAGTCAGAGCTCGACCTCCGGCAGCTGTCGGGTCTCAGTGAGAACCAAGCGTACTGTAATCGCTAGTTCTTCCTTCAGAGCTTTGTTCACCTGCTGAATGCTCAGGATGGAGAACAGTGCCTGGCACCTAACATGTGCTCGAGAAATACTTATAGGAAGAATGGGTATTGAAAACGAATCAGCAAACCAAGTATCTTCTCCTTTAGTTTTGGAGTCGATTACGTAACTTCTTTCCTCCGCTGATTCACCTCTCTCCTTGTGTTCGGGCTCAAAATATTACACGAAAATTATTTTTGCATTCTCCGAATCTATGATGGGATAAAGGAGCTGTCTAGAACCTTAGGGTAAGGAGTTATGGCATGGGAATACGGGACCCTTCATTTGAGCTCCACAAGGGTAACAATTTTGTCTGCTTCATTCGCTGCTTTACCTTCAGTCACGGGACAGAACGCTGGTACGCAGTGCGTACTGGACGGACATCTAAAAAGCATCAGCAAACACCGTCACTGCACTGTCTTGGCAAGTCACTTCTCTTTACAGGCCATCTTTTCTCAACTATAAAATGCTAATGCCAAAGGGCTCAGGGAGTCCCCAGCCAGTTCTAATGTGTTCCAAAGTCTGTGACCCAGGGGAGCTGGCCTACAGATGGCTTTGATCAGAAGCCTGCCTGGGTCTTGCCCAGGAGCTTCCCTGAGGGAGGAAGCTAGGAGGCAGTGTGGTGCCATAGAAAGAACACAGGCTTTAGAGCCCAAATGTTTCAGTTTAAATCCCAGCTCAGTTCAAGACACAGGACTTAAGGGATGTCACTGAACCTCCTAGCGCCTCAACTTCCTCATCTGCAAAATGGGAGGCCACACCTAGCTGCCTCTTCAGGCTGCAGCCTGGATTACAGGCTAATGCATATCAAAGCCCCCCCCCCCCCCCCGCCCCGTGCAAGGATTAGGGTTAGTACAGAGGGAGTTCACAGACCCTCACTCACAGAGGGACCCATGCCACTTCCAGCTCTAAGCCTTCCAATCAAGAACCTCAACAGGAGGCTGCTGATCTGGGGCAAAGTATAACCAAGACCAGTTCACAAAATAACGCTACTCGAAGATTCACGATCTGTAACCTGGCCTGTCCTAACTAGAAAGATATCAATGTCTATCTTACACAGCTCATCTTGAGCTTTTTGCTCCTTTATCAGAAGAATGAACCGAGGTTTGAAGAAGAGAAGGGGAAATAGTTGAAACTGACCACCCCTAACAAAAAGACAAGAGCCTCTCAGAAGCTGCAATTCACCTCTCGCTGATAGCTGGCCAGCACCAAGCAGAGAAACGCTGCCCCCAAGAGAGCTAGCTCTCCCAGGCCCCGGGGAAGACGTAAGGAGGGTGCGGATCCTCCTCCCCACAGCGCAGCCCCCAGCAACACGAGCAAGGAAGGCCCTAATCAGTGGTACGTATCAGCACAGCATCTATGAGCTGCAGAAGTGACAGCCCAAATCAAGACAAGTGACCTTACTGGACACACTGGACACATTCAAGCCCTCTATACCACTACGACACAGTCGGGCAATGCACATTATCATTAAAAGGTAAAAGGCCTCATTTTAACTCTCCCTGACTGGGAGCCATTGTCAGCTCTCCCCGGCCCCGCCCCCACTTTGCCTCTCCCTGCCTCACTAAATGAGTGTGCAACCAACCAGAAGTTCTCTTGGAAAAAGACTGGGGGTGCATAATTAAAACAGCTCAGGAAAGAGGGGTGTGAGGCCTGGCAAAGGTTTCTGGGGTGGCTTAAGGCAAGATTTAGAATTCACATCTCTTCACTCCCAGTCTGGCACCTTATTTGATTATCTTTGCCCAGGTATCCGCCTCCGTGGTTAGGACAAGCAGGGGAGACCACAAGTCAACACGTCCACACAAATATCCTCACAAGGGAAAAATCCCTCCCTTTTCTCCCAGGTCATTCATTTCCTCACTCTGGACCAGGAGCTCCCCCAAGAGCCTGCTGGGTGTTCGCTGCCAGCAGTGGTCCCTCCCTGGACCATCCCCAACACCCACAGCTGCTCAGTGAAGAACAAACCTCAGGGCACCTGGCTGGCTCAGTCAGCAGAGTGTACGACGCTTGATCTCAGGGCTGTGACTTCAAGCCGCACGGTGGGTACAGAGATTACTTTAAAAAAAGCAAAACTTCCTCATGCCCACTGAGTGGTTCTAGTCCACAGAGCAGACTCTCCGTGGATAGTCCTCTCATCCCCAAAAACAGGTGTGGCAAAGAGTGGGGGCCACCAGGGCTCGCTCGCGGACAGACTGACTTAGCTGCTGAGTGGGGCCGGGGCCCCCCTAGGGTTGAGGGGTGGGGCAGGTGGGCGGCAGTCCACCGGATGAGTGAGGGCTCCATCAGGTTGAAACCTGCACCCCACCCCGGGCTCCCCCAGGCGGGTCCTCCATGGGCCCAGGCTCCCACAATCTGGAGAAGGAAGCTTATCCCACCAGGAAGGATGCCCAATGGTCCATTTCCCAACCACTATGCTCCCGGCCTTGAAAGCTTCAGGAAATAGCAGGCCCCCAAATCTAACTTTGTTCATAGACCAGGTAGTTGGTTTTATTTATTTAAGTCCTAGTTTATCTTCTTAAGCTGTCCAAACATTTGCCAGAGTATCTCAGCCACATGCTAGGCCGCCCTGGGGATTAGTTCTGCTTTTAGTGGTGAATTTTTTTCCCCTCTTTCTCTCCCCCCAGATAATAGCAGAGACTTGCATTTCGGAGAGCTGTGTGCTCGTCCTGGGAGCACTCATCTGATGGGCTGGGGGTGGTGGGCTGGAGTGACCGGTCTCAGTCTCAAAGTGCTGCTTCACGCAGCCACTGTGGAGTCTGGGAGAGAGGGCGGGGGCAGAACCCTCCCAGCCTTGGCCATCTCTCTAGAGGGCATTCCCGGGGAAAGGAGGCAGTAGGCCTGTCGGAAGCCCACTCTAGTGCAGCACCCCTGAACGCCCAGAGACTGTTTGCTGAGTCACATCTCTGTTTCCACAGGAAAATGATAAAGACGTTTGCCTGTCGCAGCCATGTGCAATTTTCAATCCAGAACAGCAAAGCTCGTAACGCATACTGCCTTGTTCTGCCAGTCTGGGAAATGGGGCCAAGTGTTCCCTTCTCCATTCAAAAGGGAAGGGCCAAAGGAGGAGACACACACACACACACACACACACACACACACACACACACACAGCCTTCAGCAATAATGTAAATGATGAGCATTTCTTCATCTGGAGCAAAAGTATTATTTAACACAATTCAAAGAAATGACAGACAACCCTGCTACCAAATCAGCCATCTGATACCACACTGACAGTCACAAAGAAGAGAGGTAACCTTTATTTATGCTCCTTTCCCCTCACTAACCACAGTCTCCTCGGGCCCTCAAGGAAGTAGCCTAGAAAAGAAACAAGACATCATAGACGAGTGGGGAGCACAACACTGGTATCCCTGAAAACTACCCTGTGAACCACCAATTGTTTTTATTAATGTCAAAATAGAACACCAAGAAAGCCATACAGTGACAGAAGCAAGCAGGGTTTGATTTTTTGCTCTCTCACTGTAGAGGTGTATCACAGGGAAAATACATAGGGAAAGGACATAGGGGAAAGGTATGCTATTTTGTGGTGAACTTCCTTACTCAGACTCAATAGATAAAAGACTCAGATTTACTCTATCTTACAACTCTTCAGAACACGGCAATCTGCATAGGGCTAGGCACTCCTGCTCTCTAGAGAAGTCCGGACAGGCCACGTCCCCGGTTACCAGAGGGGAAACATTGGGGACAGACAGGTTCCTGGCAAGGTCAAGCCTCAGAGGGCTCAGGTGTTGGTCTCTAATTCAAGTACGAAATTCTTACCTACAGACCAGTCTCGTGCACAAGAAAACATTAAAAAATCCCAAGAGAACACTCTAGAGCTGGGACTGGCAAACTAAGGTCCACAAGCCAAAGGCGGTCCCAAACCACTATTTGTTAACAAAGTTTTACTGGAACACAGACACACCCCTCCACTTCTGTATTCTGTGTGGCTGCGTTTGGGCTCTGAGGCAGAGCTGAGTTGTTGCGACCAAAAGCATACAACCCACAGAGCCTAAAACACTTATTACCCGGCCCTTGGCAGAGAAAGCTTGCTGAAACCTACTCCAGAGCGCAACACAAGGGGCGTAAAAACAGCCAGGTTTCAGGACAAGGACAGCTAGTTCAGCATCTCCACTTTAGAGATGGAGAAACCGAGGCATGGAGAGGAGGAGGTGACCTGCCAGGGTCAGACTGCCAGAAAGACGGAGGGGTGCCTCCTGCTTTTCAACCTAGCACTCCTCTGAACACGAAATAAAACACCAGTGACAGGCATACCTGGATGGCTCAAGAGGTGGCTGAGCACCCGACTCTCGGTTTCGGCTCAGGTCATGAACTTGCAATCCTGACAGCCAGTCCCGTGTGGGGCCCCTCCTCGGGAACCAGAGCTCTGTGGGGAGGTCTGCTTGGGATTCTCTGTCTCTCTCTCCCTCTGCCCCTCCCCCCATCACGTGTTTTCTGCCTAAAAAATAAATAAATCTTAAAAAAAAAAAAAGAAAGAAAGAAAGAAAGAAAGAAAGAAAACAAAACACCGGCGACAGGAAAAAATAGAAACAAAATCAAATTCTATAAAAAAAAATATTAATACTTAGCCCGGGGTTAACATTAGCAATGTAAAAAAATGGGGAGGGGAAGAGGACATGGGATGGTCTAAGCAAATTCATACTCAAAAGGACAGACTGTTTTGAGCACTTTAGAAATACCCCTTCCGGGGCACCTGGGTGGCTCAGTGGGTTAAAGCCTCTGCCTTCAGCTCAGGTCACGATCACAGGGCCCTGGGATCGAGCCCCACATCAGGCTCTCTGCTCGCAGGAGCCTGCTTCCCTCTCTCTCTCTCCCTGCCTGCCTCTCTGCCCACTTCTGGTCTCCGTCAAATAAATAAATAAAATCTTTAAAAAAAAAAAAAAAAAAAAAAAGAAATACCCCTTCCACTGTTTCCCTCCCTTCTCTCTGCCTACTTGTGATCTTTCTGTCAAATAATAAATAAAATCTTAAAAAAAAAAAAAAGATTTTTAAAAAAGGGAAAAAGGGGCACCTGGGTGGCTCAGTGGGTTAAGCCTCTGCCTTCAGCTCAGGTAATGATCTTGGGGTCCTGGGATCAAGCTCCAGCATCGGGCTCTCTGTTCGGCGGGGAGCCTGCTTCCCGCCCCCACCCCCCGCCTGCCTCTCTGCCTACTAGTGATCTCTCTCTGTCAAATAAATAAATAAAATCTTAAAAAAGAAAAATTTAGAAATACCCCTTCCACACATCCAAAGCACATGTGCTAATTACAAATACTGCCCTGTCCCTCCCCAGGCAGACGGCCACTCCTCCTTGCCACAGCGACAGTGAACTTGGTAGTACTGAACCAAAATGGTCTTTTTTTACCAGTTATCTGCAATTCCAGCTTCTCTTGGTTCTCACACAACTCTGCCCTGAAGGAGAACAAATTAGTGAGGTTTGTGCTCATTTTAACACTCTAATAATTAAGACCTCTCCCAAAAGGAGTACCCAGCACTCTCCCCAAGACAGCTGTGGACAACAGGGTTGAGAGGGAGATGAGATGGAAGAGACCCAGGCCCTCACAGAAGGGACGGGGGGAGGGTCAGAATCCACATCCGCCCTTTCCAGAGCTTTCCTCAAACCAGCACCAGGGAGAACATTGGACAACGTGAACGGCGCATGGAGATGAAGCAATAGGACCAAGTGAAAATTAATGAGCTGGCGTGTTGACAGAGGCTCCATTGTGCCGCACGGTGAAGCAATCAAAGGGCAAGGGCATCACACACAATGTCGAAAGGGCCTTGGCAGCCACAGGTACGAGAGGGGAGGACATGCTCAGTCGTGTCACCAACATGGCTCCTTCAAGGAAGGAATGCATACTGTGTGTGTGTGTGTGCGTGTGTAATGGCTAGTACGAGACAACTCTGGAAGTCGATTTTCTTCAATGAACTTCAATAAAGCAATGACCGCAATACCAAGAAGGCTCAACTGTTTCAAATGCTAGAAGGACCATGACGGCGGGTGACGCTTGCCTAGGAGCCACTGAGCAGCCAGCCAGAGAGCCGGGCAGGCAGGTTGGGAGTCATCACTCAACGGGTGGATGCCAGGAAGGCCAGAAGCTTCCCCCACTCAAGGGATGGAACAGGAGCGGGAGGAGGCCCAACCACCACAGATGCTAGTGGCTCTAGGTGCTCCCTTATCTGCTTACCATCACCCTATCCCGCCGTGTCAGGAACAGCCACTCCCCCCGCCCGCACACCCTGCCATTCCCAGCTCTGCCAACAGCTGCCTCCCCCACCGCCCCCAGCCCTGCTGGCCTGGGTTGCTCCACTCCTCCAGCCAGACTCTCCTGGAAATCCAGCGGCCTGGGCCACACAGCCACTGAGAGCACGGAATACAGAATACCTCAGCTCCAGTCCTAGCCCGGACACTTACCAGCTTTGTAACCCAGGGCGGGCTGCTTCCCCTCTGTCTGCCTCGGACCTCTCACCTGCAACGAACGCTATGCTTCCGGCCTCAGAGCTCCCAGCATGTCGGTTTACACGGAATGACGTGAATACCGACTGACACCAACTCAAGGCGACATAAGCTCGTACTATGAAGGCCCCCAACCCCTCCTTCTCAGAGGGCACTTCCCTCAGAAAGCCTTCCCTGGTTCCCTTTGTGGTTTAACTGCTCTGCACTGGAGCCAGGAGCCCCATCTGCTGCTAACACCTCTCTGGTGGCATTTATAGCTGACTTATAGCTTATTTTGTATTCATGGCAATTTATATCATTGTCGTCCATGTGACTCTCAGTCAGGCAGAGTACTAACTACACCCGTTCCCCACATAGCCTGCAACACTGGGGGCACAACCTTGGGTAAGCCTTCTCCTAACTTCATTTGTACCATACGCACTGGGCCATGACACTGCTATCTCATAATTCTCTCAAAACCCCCGTGACACTCCGGACTGTTACCCCAAGGATACAGATGAGGCACTCAACACTTACTTTCTCTTGGATCCACGACTTACCCAAATTACAGAGTTAGTTAGCACGCTGCTATCTAATTCAGGTTTGCTGAAATTAAAGAAACAGAGCAGGCACACAATAGGGCCTCCGGTCAGAATCGCAATGGCCTTCAGGGCTGAGCCAGAGCAGACATTAACACATGGAAATGCGCAGCAAGGGGCAGGGAGATGCTCTTCCCATTTTATTTCACACACCTCTGTGTTTTAACAATATTCAACACCAGAAGTACTTAGGTACTAATCACATAATTAAAAATTAAGCATCGTGTTGCCCTCATCTCCTACAAGACCTTATAACCACTCAGATTTTGTTCTAATAAAACGTTAGAGATTCCCAGACAAAATGCTTACTGCAGTCCAGCTTTGAGTTTGACAGACCGGGCTGCCAGTCTGAGTGCTGTGTGACACTGTTCAAGGTACCAGAACTCTTAGAGCCTGGAATCCCTTGAGCAGGAGGGGAACTTGACCTCCTGCTCTGGGTTTTCACAAGGCACCGGTGACGTGGCATGTGGTTCTGATGTGGTCTGCACACAGGAGGCCCGAGTATGACAGCCTCCCCCGTGGCTTTGAAGGGTTCATTCTAGTCCATACCCACGAGTTGGTTCTTCTCCGAAATGATCTACGTGGGCGAAAACAGAATGCCACCAACCACCGCTGCCCCTAAACCCCCACCCCCGAGGCTCCCCTCCTGAGAAGGCCAGCCACCCTCCAGGAGCCAGGCAAGATCCAGGCTATAAAAGCAGCAACAGAAACCTTCTTGCAAACGAAGCCCCTGATGCCCCACGGTCTCTGTCGTCCCATCTGTGCCTCTTGCACAAGGTTTCAGGGACATAAAAAGCATTCAGATAAATGGGTCTCCGCTACCAAGCTCTTACATGGGGAAAAACATCTAAATCTAAATCAATTAATATGTATGAAGTCCCGACCACTAGAGCCTTCAGCAGGCAGGGGGAGAGGAGATCGAATGAGGGGCCAGATTCCAGCCCTCCAGGGCCAAACTGGCTGGAGAGGGCAGTGCAGCCCACAACACAAGGCCATGCGTGGACTTCCCAGGTGCTGGTTACCAAGGTCAAGGCTTCCAGTGCGGCTGGCATCTTCCGATGCCAGGAACTTTTGCCGGCACCTTTGCCGGGAACTGCGCGGGCAAGTGAGACTCAGAAGCCTGTGAAGCAGTGTGGTGCGGAAACACTCGTGTTTATACAGTGTGCTGTGGATACCACGTGACCCGACCGTTTCACATCTACGAATGCCATCCCATCGATGGGCACAATCCTTTAGCCACGAGGATGTTCATCACAGTGCTGTTTACAGTACAAGAAAAGTGGAAACGATCCCAAAAGTTCCCTAGTGAGGGTCAGGTAAATTGTATCACACTTTAGAAGGCTTTGGGTGATCACTGAAAAAGACAGCAAGTATCTAATGATACGGCTGGGCAAGGGCTTTATGGGAGCCATGTGCCGGACACCCAACCAGACGCTTCATGAAGAACAGACAGCTGTGAGAGATAGAGAGGCTATGCCATAGTCCGGGGAAAGGGACTTGTCCCCTCGACTGACAACTGGATCCACAGTTGTCCTGGGGAGGGGTTGGGAATCGATCACCAACTCACAATGCAGTCACTTCCCACCTGCAGCATTTCTTTCGTTCTTTCTTTAGAGTGGGAGGAGGAACAGAGGAAGAGGGAGAGAGAATCTTAAGCAGGCTCCATGCCCAGCATGGAGCCCAACTCGGGGCTCAAACTCATGACCCTGAGATCATGATCTGAGCCAAAATCAAGAGTCGGATGCCTAACCAACTGAGCTACTAAGTGCCCCCCCGCCACTTTTAGTATTTCTGAAACCATTTTAGGATTCCTCAACCAGGTAAGGTCCTGTAGTCAAACAAGTTTGAGAATCACTGTATTGTGTACTGTCTAGCCACACCTCCACTACCCTCCCCTTCCCCAATTCTCAGATCTGCAATGCAACCCGATGCGCTGAAATCTCAAGAAGCCCTATGGTAAGGAAACCGCTTACCCCTGCATTTCTCACAAGCATCTGGCTGCAGACCCTTCCCTGAAACCTGTCTGAGCATCTCAATGAAGAGTTGGGGAATGCTGACAGACTAGGAAGTACCCCAGAGGTGGCTGGGAGGAATGGGGACCCCATGCCTCCCCCTCACTGAGGCATCACCCCTCCACCTGGGAGCTGGACTAAATCAGAGGGCCACGAGGGGCAGGAGGGGAAACATAAAGGTGGGAAGTTCAGGGGCAGGACTCTCAGCCCCCCACTTCCCTTACACTAGAGGACAGCTGTGTTTTCTGTTTTACTATTTGGTCTCCCACAGAAGACCTCATTTAAAGAAAGGGCTCTCCTACTACAAAGGGAAAAAAAGTAAGTTAAAAACCACTGAATCCTATGCCTGTACGGTCCCTTCTAACCGTTCCAGTTGACTTTCTTTAAATGTGTATTTCATGTGGGAAAAAGTCCTCTCAAATGGAGGGGCCGTGCCAGTCTTCCCGGAGAAGGTGAAGGCTTGAGCTGAACTTACTCCAGAAGAGGCTCCACGGGTTTAGGGTTGGGGATGAACCAGGGAGCCTTCCTGTGGGCAGGAAGGCAGGGAGCAGGGTGACACTGCTGGGGGAGATGAGAGGGTCTGCACAGCTAAGTGGACGGATGAAAAGGCACCTTGGAAACCAAGGTCAAGAATATCCATGTGGAGGCTGACAGCAAGAAATCGGCTGATGTTTGAAGAGTTACATGATCAAAACAAGAGAGCCACTAGTTAGGTGACCGTGGCGGATGGTTTCTGTGGCTCAGTACGGAGGAAAGGCTGAGGTGAAGAAGTGCTCGTGGTCTGGCTATCCAAGGTCAGAAGCAGAATTCAAAGTTCAACTTGAATGAGAACTTCAAACTCAACCTCCACCTGAGACCTGGTGTAGGAAGATACCCAGCACGGCCTGGGTATTCAGACTCACCAACCAGTCTGAGAACGTGTCCCTGGCCTTCTGGCCGAGAAGGGATCCCCCAGGATTCCCCCCCATGGCCTCCTAGGCGCACACACCCCTCGACGTCAT
Source organism: Lontra canadensis (assembly GCF_010015895.1). Lineage (NCBI taxonomy): Eukaryota > Metazoa > Chordata > Mammalia > Carnivora > Mustelidae > Lontra > Lontra canadensis. The sequence goes on from NW_022631352.1 coordinate 63,972, forward strand.
CACCCCTGCACCACTGAGAAGCCCCCATCCCATGAGGATCTTGGTGTGGCATGGAGCTCAGGGTGTCTGGAATAGAAAGGAGCTGTGCGGCCTCCTCTACGCTTCCTCCAACCAGGAGGCTTCGATCCTGTCTCAGCAGTTAGTGCGTTCCACCTTTCATCCCCTTCTGGGGCCCCATCTGGCACTCTGACTCAAGCAGTCCTTCTTCAGGCAACCACCAGGCCTCTCACAGAGACTCTCCCGGGCCTTCTGGAAGCTGGTAGCTGGCTCTGGCAGGGAGGTCCAAGGCCTCCAACAGGAATCCAGTTACAGTACACATCTGACTTCCACTTATCTAAAAATCCAAACAATCAGGATACGCACACGACGTCACCGGCCAACTTCCAGCTGGTGCGGGACAATGATGACAAGGAACTTCTCTCACCGGCCGATGTTCTTCAGCTGACCGTGGCTGGCTGAACACGCGAGTGAAAATAACCTCGAGCCCGGGCACAAGAAAGAGTCACCATGATCAGTGTGCCATGTCTGACACAGGCAAGGGAGGAGCACGGGCGTGCGTGCCGAGCACCTGCCATCTGTCCCGTACCCCATGACTAGCCTCCCGACTGGATTTTACTCACAGCCTCATTGTACTCTGGACGTGTGACTGGGGAAAGTCACAAAAGCCACCTACCTGCCTTTTCATCAACAAACCAGGATAAGAAGCCTTGTCCATCACTCCCCCAGGACTGCTGGAGGGTGCCAAAAAGCTCATGTACGGGAGCCCGCGTTCCAAAGTACCCAGTGTGGGGGATTATGATATCTGAGGGATTACAGCTCCTCTCCACAAGAGTGGCCCTGAGGCACTACACGATCCTGAAGAGGCTTCTAAATCAACAAAGAATTAGCACGAGCGTGGGAGCTGTGAGGGTGGCAGCCCCGATGACATGAGGCTCAGTTCCAGACTTGGGAAGGGTTCTCTGCTCCCGGCACACGGGGCCAAGGGCTGCTGGGATAGCGGCGTCTTCACGGATGCTTCCCAGCATCGCTTGCTGCTGTGCTGCGGGGGCGCACACAGCCTGGGGACCTGAATGCCCAAAGCCAGAGGGCCCAGGGTGCAAATCGACAGGGCCGCCGCCTCTCCCCAGCAGTGGGGAGGTGGGAGAAAAGCCATGGCATCGCTGCCAGAACACAACCCAAAGGGGGCCTTGAGGTCTCCCAGCAGCCCCAGAGCTGCAGACGCTTCTCTCTGCGTTATTTTTAGAACTGTACTGGGTCACCATACTGGACTTTCTGCATAGGAGCTGCACATTCTTGCAAGACTTAGGTCTTCCGGACCTGGATTTGGCCAAGGGCAGGGTCATACACCCGCACCCAGGACGACACTGCTGGTAGAGGAGAGTCACTGTCTCGAGCTCAAGCATCCAGGTGGGAGGGGGTCTCTGGTGCCTGGCTCTCGGGGTTTGGATGCTGGGTCTTCCAAGCTGTGTGAGCCTGGAAAAGTCTCCGAACTTCTCTGTGGCCCAGGTTTCAACCGCAAAACAGCAAAATGCCTGCGTCACACGTTTATGGCAGTTAAGTCACTCCACGCAGACAAGACCAGAGCCTGGCACAGACTAAGAGCCCACATGTCCACAAGCACGCTTTGCCCTACACAACTGGCATGTTTAGAAGGCTGTCTCTGAGAAGACCTGGGTCAGGAGTTAAACCTCACCTAACGACACACGGGAGGGCCTCTGGAGCCTTCCCATGATGTAACACAGGAGGGCAGGGACAGGAGTGTGACACACCCAGCTCAGAATCTCCCCGGGTCCTGCCAACTACTGTGACTTTGGACGCATAACCCACCCTCCAAGCTGTTTCCTTTTCTATAAAGTGAAGCTAAAATCACCCCACAGGGCTGATGAGAGGACCATCAATAATAATTACTAATATCGAGAGATAAGACACAATAATGAAAATGACTACTGTTTACTGGGGCTGCGCGTGCCAGTGCTGTGCTGGGCACTTTGCCCACGTTTTATCTAATCCTGCCCAAGTCCCACAGGCTCCTGGCCTCTCAAACAATGACAGTGGGGGAGGGGAGCCTGCCTTACGGTTGAATATTTTCTAAGTTGCAACCACCCCTCCTTTAATTGCTGGGGGTGACAGCCCCCTGCTCACAGAGCTCTCTCTGCGCATGCCCCACAAGCAGACTCCATCTAAGAACCTCACTTTGTTTTCGTGGACATGTGTTATTCTCACTTTACAGATAAACGGAGGCGGAGAGGACTCCCCAACACGCCCAACTAGTGGGTCTTACCACTAGTTCATGAACTTCTGTCTCTCAGCAACTAGATCTGGATCCTGTCAGGCCAGGCAGTGACTCAAGGCCGTGGGGGGTGGTGGGGGTGTCTCTGGAGCCTGGCTCTAGGGGTCTGAATGCTGTGTGCGCCTGGAAAGCTCCCTTAACTTCTCTGTGGCCCAGGTTTTCAACTGCAGAATGGGATAAGGCCGGCCTCACAGGGTCAGTTTCGGGAACTGTCACCCCACACAGGCAAGACCAGAGCCCAGCACAGACTAAGAGCCCACCTGTCAGCTGCTACCAATGCCCACTGCCCACAGTCCTCCAAGACAAAGACCTGCGCCTGCCTGGGATGTGCTTCCCTCCGCTTTCTCTTTCCCTGTCTTCTCTGAAGCCCTGCTGCAATGTCCCCTCCAGAAAGCCCCCCAAACCCTGCAGCAGCCAGACACAGCCCTCTCAGGGCTCCCCTCAGATTCTGCCAGGGTCCCCAACCCAGCACAGACCAAGACCTATCCACTCGATGGTCAAATCCATCTGTTCTTCTGGACCATCAGCTCGATCCTCACCCAGTTTTGCATCCCTGGACACCAGGCTTTTGGCAGGACCTAGACGACACTCAACAGATGTAACTGACTGACTGGCCAGCCACCCTTCCCAGGTTTCCGGTTCTTACACCAGCCATCTTTCACTAAGGAGCTGGGAGTGTCAGGGAAGGTGCCGACCATCACACACCTGCGCTACTAACGTACACCTGTACCTTGCCCCGTTTTATGGACAGGTAAACTGAGGCTCAGAGGAGCCAGGTAACTAAGCAAAGGGCACAGAGCTGGAGAACAGCTGGGCCAGGACAAGAGCAAAGTCTACCCGATTCCAGCAGACCTTGCTGCCTAGTCGTCCTCTACTTTGCCAATGCTTTTCTCCCTTTTCTATTCTTTTGCGTGTACGGTATAACAGCCATGTGGCATCTTTTTGCACAAAGCGAGGGTCCCTGTGTGTAATCTCCCCGCTACTGGGAACAATTAATAGCAAACCAACGGGCCCCCACACTGGATGGCTCTGATGTGCCCAGGCCCTCCTCCCAGTGTCACCTGCACTAACCCACTGACACAGACACTCAAATGCCACCTGACTGACTGACAGCCAGGCTTCCACCTTCTTCCCTCTTCCCCTCGAGGGCCCCCAGAACCAACAGGGGAAGTTGGTTGCTAATGGCAACGGCCTTGGGAGCAAGGTGAGACCTAGCAGCCCGCTGCTAAGGGCTGGAGGGAAATTTGCAAGAGCCTCTGAGGCCTCTTTCCATCAATCAAGTCGGCCTCTTCCCTGCCTGGGCCTCAGTTTCCTCTTCTATATAAAGCAGGCACTGCCCTCCCTAATTCTAGTTGTAGAGCTGAGAAGCGTTACTGAAATCCAGCCAACTGGGCCTGGAGGGCAGGAGGCAGCGGGGGTGGGGGGGCGATGCTGGTTGGACTTAGGTGGGTCAGCAAGTGTTTTTAAAAAACAGGAATGCCGCTCAGCAGACTCACCCCCTCCATCCCCCCCAACCCCGCCAAGGGATGCACACCGAGGCCTCAGAGTTGCGTGCCATGGGCTGGGCCTGTCCCAGGCTATATGTGATTTGCGACCACTGGAGCTAGAGCTGCTATTATTTTCAGCCCATCATCCCTACGAGCCTAGAAACCTGCTCGGGCAGGAAAAACAAGCTATATTGCACCCAAGAAGTTCACAAGGTAGAGACACACGGAGCATCTGGGGGGTGGCCAGAGCGGCCAGGCTGGCTCCTGACTCCCACAAGGCGGACACGGGCTCCTCTGAGCACCCACCCTGAGAGGGCCGTCTCAGCCCCTGTGCCCTTCGGCTGGCCACAAAAGGGCCGCCATCCTTTTCTTCATCCTATCCACTGCCCTGCCCCTCCCAGCTCAAGTTCATGACCTGCTGAAGCCTTTCCAGGATTATCAGTACCAAATACCTAACATTTTCCAGTGAGAAACTGGTTCACAAATCACCCTCAACGATTACCCCACCTAACAGATGAAGATGCTGTGGGTCAGAGAACGCTGCGGACAGTGAAGCTGTTCATGGGCACAAGCTTTTCCTCAGGCCTCTGCCTCCCTCCCTGAGGCAAGCCCACCACACCTGCACCCAGCCTTGGCCCCTGGAGACTGATGTCCACAATACCCACATCCCCCTCCCAACCTGCGTGATCAGGGGAACTGGCTGGCCACCAGGGCAGGAATTTGCTTTGAAATGCTTTCCGTCCTCACTTTGTTGAAAGGTAACAGCCTAAGCCTAAGGACACAAATATGGAACTCTGGCCTGGGGGAGGGGAGAAGAGCCCCCCTGGGAAGACGTAAATGGCAGCATGGCACTCCAGGCCCTGGGTGAACAAGTAAGAGTCTTACCTCGCAACAGATAACTTTGTCTCGTGAAAAAGCAAACAAGACAGAAGAGAGGAGGGGAGAGGACGGGAGAGGACGGGAGAGAGGGGAGGAGAGGCAAGATGAGACAGACAGGCTGGAGATCGCTGACACTGACGAACCCTGAGCTCAGCTCCCCGCACTGCCCACTAGTTTTCTGCCCTACGGTCTCCACTTGTCCGGTCTCTACTTGTCCACAGAGCAGTCTAGGGCCTGCTTCTGTCCCCAGCTGCTAGGCAGGCCCCTCTGGTTGGAGCCTGGAGGACTCAGCGAGCTCAGCATTATGGCAAAAATCACCACAGTGAATCTCACTTGAGTCTCAGGACAGCCTGGCAGAAAAATGCCATCACCATTTCACCAATGGGGAAACTGAGGCTCAGGCAGGGAGGTGGCTCAGAGGTGGATGACAAAACCACTAGGTACTCTTTTATCCCTGCCTGACCATCCATTCAGTTACTGCTTTAACCAAGCTGTGGGGGGGTTGGGGGGTTGCAGAGGACACAGTACTGCTTCCAGCGTGCACCAGACAGCGAAACACGGAATTCACTCAAGGCCATCTCTAGCTCACCAGCCTGAGACTCCCATTCCGAGACTTGGCTGAGGCTGCTCTGGGCCACCCCAGCCACCAGCCCTCTCCTCCAGCAACCACCCTCAACTCCGGTGGATCCCCAAGTGGCAGGTTGTGGCCCCGGAAAACAGGCCCTGGGAAACCACCGTAAGAGAGGGGACATGGGCCACAGTCTCCCCCCCAGAAGTCTTGCCTTCAGGCAGAAAAGACAGTCAAGACAAGCATTTTGGAGTTTATACAGAAACTGCCTTTTATAAAGAACTAGCCTTTTTTTTTTTTGAAAGATTTTATTTATTTGACTGAGAGCAACACAGCGAGAGGGAACACAAGCAAGGGGGAGTGGGAGAGGGAGAAGCAGGCTTCCCACAGAGCAGGGAGTCCGATGCGGGCTCGATCCCAGAGTCCTGGGATCCTGACCTGAGCCACAGGCAGCTGCTTAACGACTGGGCCACCCAGGCACCCCAAAGTACAAGCTTTTAAAGAGAGATGCACAGCCAGGGGCCTTCCTTTGGACTTTATCTTGACTCCACAGGCGGCTGTGGTGGCCCTGCCTGCAACAGGAGCCTGACAGTCAAGACCTGTCAGCCGGGTACCAGGGCCGGGCCAACCCGGAGCCATCCATGAGGGCACAGGTGGTGCTGACCAGGCTCAAGGGCGCCAGGGGAGGAAAGGGGGGACAAAAGGGGAAAAGAGAAAGGAGGGGTCTGGGAGGGGAGGAAAGAGCCTTTGTGCTGGCCTCCCTTCCCCCACCACAATCCCCTGGAGCAACAATCAGTTATGCAAATAGTAACCCCTCCCCACACCCAGAGCTGCCACCACTCCTAGGGCCCCCTCCCACTCCTTCTGGGTCTCTAGGTCCCTCTCTGGTATCTCCTTTGACCCTCTGCCCCCTCTCCATTCTCCCTCCTTCTCTCTCTCTCTCTCACATACATACATACATACACACACACACACACACACACACACACAGAGCTACAAGGCCCTTAGGCCTTGCCCATTCAAAAAAGAACCCTTGCCCCTGCCCCCCACACCATCCCTCAGTGTCTCCAAACTTTAGAAATTAATTTTACCCTGATTTTTACCACCCCCATACTCATTTCTCATTTTGGGGCCAGAAACCGCTGGTCCGGAGAAACAGTGCACAGCTGGAAAAAGCAATGCATGGCTTAGAGCTTCATAAAGTAATGTGAACACACCAGCCACTTCCATTTCATTTTGCTAATTCCCTCAATGAAATAGAGTATCTGAGGGAAAAGTCTGGCTTAGAGGCAGGGCCTGGGCCCGGGCCTGGCGGTCCAAGTGGACCGATGCCATCCACATGGAAAGCCCGAACTGGGTGATGACTTCTGGTGCAGGGGTGGGGCGAAGGGTCTTGGCCCCCACTGCTCTTCTTTTTTTCTCGAGATACATACTTCTGATTGTTTCAGTTTCAAATTACCATCAGCCATCTAAATCGGGCATCCCAGGGCCCGCTACACAGGTGCACCTGAGGTGGGTATTCAAAGCAGCCCTTATTTACAAAGGGTCATGCAAATGCGCCCTGTAAAGCTGGACACACGCACACACCCCGCAGCCACTGTCCATCCTCACCCAGGACCAGGGGTGTGCGTGTCATCTGTCACCCAACATGGTGAGATGGCAAACAATGACCATGACAACAACGACAGACATTGGGCACACGCAGAACCTGGCGGCCCCACAGGTCTTGAGTTAAGCTTTTGCCAGCTTTGAAGTACGGACACATGCAAGACAGAGCATAAATGTTTTTCTGAGTCCTATCTACAGACTGGTCAAGGCTTCTCTTACCTCCTGGGCAAAAAGGCTCCAAACCCAGGGAATTTAAAACATTCCACTCTAGGAATGCCAGAGGGCAGGCCCCGGGGACCGCTTCTCTGAGTCACAGGCCTCAGGCCTCCTCTCGCTCCCAAGACCACCACTCCTTTCCCTCTGGACTGGTTCCCCCACTCCAAAACCCCAAATCAAAACCCACGGGGGTCCTGGCCTCCCAGACAAGGACTGTGTCCAGGCTTCGCCTCATAAGCCCTCAAAGTCACTCTGCAAACCAGAAGGGCCAGAGTGCTCCAACCAGTCCAATCTCCACCAGCGCATTTGCTGGGAGCTCACTGTCCACAGGGCACCATCCCACGTTCTTCACATACTGAATCCTGAGAAGTGAGCCTTCGGCACTATTGTCATCTGTCCTGGATCACACTGGGCACATGGAAAGGGCAGCATCTCCCCCCCAACCCGCTCACCAGCATCAAAATGGGGGGTCTCAAATCTGCCAAAGCGTCCCCAGCAACAGATACCAAGGAGCCAAATGTTACAAATCTGCCCGTTTTCATGTTCTAACGGATCCCTGTGGCTTTGGATAAAATTCCCAGAGACGAAATCCTACACAAATTTAAAACATACCATCTATCAAACGATTCGGATGGGAGTATTGGTAAAACATGCTCGAAAAGTGGGTTAGAAGACAAAAAAGTGGCTTGGGTGACAGCATTTAAGACACGCCAAAAATGGACGTGGAGACCTAAAGTCAATTTTTTTATGTAAGTCGAGAGCAGAAGAGAACACTTCTAAATTTACACATTATCTCCTGTAATGTGATTTTTTTTTAAAGATTTTATTTATTTGACAGAGATCACAAGTAGGCAGAGAGGCAGGCAGAGAGAAGGGGAAGCAGGCTCCGCGCTGAGCAGAGAACAGATGTGGGCTCCATCCCAGGACCCTGGGATCATGTCCTGAGCCAAAGGCAGAGGTTTTAACCCACTGAGCCCCCCAGGCATCCCTCCTGTAACGTGATTTTAAATGCGCATCATTAAGTTAATAACTCAAAATACTTTAAGTAGGGAAAAATACTTGTGGGCAACAACGGAGCCACGCCAGCCAGCCTCGGTTCTGCTCTGCCTCAGCAAACCCAAAGCCGCCTCCACCTGACCTCCACAGGCCTCAGCTCCCTCAAGTCCAATGTGAGGTGCCCGGCCACACGGCCTCAGCAATCACACAGCCTCAAACCCTTGGCCACCAGGTTTGAAACCAGGCATTGGAGTTCCCATTTCAACCACAGAAGACTCACTGGGGCTCATCCTCTCCATATTCTCAACCAGTTAACAGCTAGATTTTTCCCCAAGTTCAGTTTTCCTCTCCCAATCTCTGCTTAACCCCCAAGTGATGGATAGCACCGGTTTAAAGATAATGAAGCCTATCTTATCCTGAAAGTGGGTGCTCTGGGGCCCAGAAGTGTGGTTTTGTCTCTTTGAGAGTTTGCCTATTGTTATTTCTAGGTGCCACACATAGAAACTTGTGACCAAAAGGGCCCCCAAACTGCTCAGGACAGGAGAAAGAAGAGCTCTTAAGGGGACCCCAGGGCCCTTCACCAGGCGGGTGCCCCTGCCATAGCTTCAGCCCCAGATCTAACTAGGGCAGCAGGCTCCCCAACAATGCTGTTCCTTCTGGAGGGGCTACCAACTGCAAGCACCAAACTTCAAAACTAACCACCACTTTTGGGGGGCTGGGGCCCCTCTGTCTGGTTCTGTTTAGTCCACGTAGAGACAGCCCAGCCAGGACCCACTGGCTACTTTCGTTCCACAGGGAGCAGACAAGGCTGGGGCCGGGGCAGCCACTGGAGGCTCCAGTTAAGTTTCACTGGTGAGTGAGTGGCGGGGGCACAAAGGAAGGAACCGCTGGGGGAGGGGAGGCCGCAGAGCTGGAGGGCTGGGACAAAGGGGACAAGAGACAAAGGGACAGGAAAAGGGAGCCCGCTTTCTCCTCTGAGGAAGGAACTCTCCATTTAGCCTAATATTTCACTCACACATCCCTGGGCCAGGAATGCACAATTACACATTCTGGGAGGCGGCTTCGGGTGACAAGGACACCCCTCCCACCTCAGTGGCACATCGGTGGCTCTCCTTGCCACCCCTCACCCCGCCCCTGCTCCTGCCTGTCCAGGCCCCCTTTCCTCAGCCCACTTGTTCAAAGTCAGGGAGGCTGCCTTTGATCAGCTCCCTCTCTCCAGCCCCATCCGCCACCCTGAAGAGAGACAAAGAATTATTTATTTGGAGAAAAGACAAACCCTCAAAGTGTCAGCCAGTGACAGACATGATACTTTCTGCACAGGAACGAGGAGGCAGGAGCGAGGCGCCGGGTTTTCTAGTCTGTGGGGGGCTGTCACCAGCAACCCACACACCAGCCACCCTCTGTACCCTCACACACTCTCAAATCCTACCTGCTTGGCCCTTTGGGTTTTTTTTCCCCTTAAGACCACCACCTGCCCCACCGGGAGACTGCGATAATTAATCTATATTGAAGAGAGGGTCCAGCACCCGGATGAGGTCTGCAATCAAGATGGCAAAATCTGAAATGTGGGCGAGGTCAGACCAGAAAGACCTGGAATGTCTGGCTCGCGGTGTGAAGCCTCTGTCCCACAGTCAGGGAAACCTCAGGGCTGGTCTGTACTGCGGCTCCTGATTTGTTTCATTTTGATTTGATTTTGATTTTCCAAGGGGAGAGACAGGATGCCATCACATTTTACATTAACAAAGCAAATCTGGCGTCCACGCCTGGGTCCAAGACAACAAAGGGGCAGTTTAAGGGTGAAGCCAGGAGGCTGGCTGTTACCACCAGCAGGGATAGCAGGAGAAAGGCAGGAGCCACGGGTGCCCCTGTGGACAGACCACAGCCCTCCTATGCACTTCGTGTTTAGCTCCTTCCCTCCATCTGGCTCCTTCCCTTCCCTCCTTGCTGCCCTCCATGCCTGGGCCATGCCAGAGTCCCCCTCCGGAAACCACTTGACTCCCCGAGAGCAGAGCCCCTCCAAAGCGCCTGGCATAGCACAGGAAGCACAGTCCCCACCCTCCCGGCAAGAGCACCGATCACCGGGCATCAAGTCCTCCGCTCCTACTGTTTTAAAACTCAAGGCTTTTAATGAGCACCAACTGTGTGCAATCACACAGTGAGGCACTGGGGGCTCACTCATTTGTTGGGGACTAGGAAAGGGCACTCCCAGTCCCGCAGCAGGGACAATGGGGGCCTGAGGAGTGGTAAAGAGCCTGTGCTCCGAGAAGGGAAAATGAAACTGGGCCAAAGGAACCAGAGAGAGGTTGGGAGAACTGTGGCAGGCGCCTCCCTCCCATGTGCACTAGGCTGGGCAGCTGGTGGGGGGCATCAGGTCAGGGGTGGACCCTCGCCCAGAGCAGCAGACGCTGCTGCTGCAGGGGCAAGTGACCCTCTCTTCAGCCTGGACAGGCGAAGCCACACCTCCCCTATGGCTTCCCTTCCCACAGATCCTCCTCAGCCCCAGGACCAACACCTGAGTCCCAGTAACACCCGGGATGGGGCCCCTGCAACTGGCCCACCAAATCATCAGGCCAAGGACTGGGCCCCAATCCACTCTGGATCAAAACTCAGCTCTCCATGACCGCTTCTGTCCTCACGAGAAGAATGCCAAGGGGACCCATGGTCCTCATAAACGTTTTCATACAGAAAACAGGGAGGGGGAAAGAAGTCACATGTGTCTCAGGTGTCAAGGCCGCTCTGCACGGGCCAGGCCCGGAGGGGCCCTGGCCCATGACCCTGGCCCTCCCCAGGACGAGATATTCCAGAACTCACTGACTCACCAAAGGAGGGTGGCATAGCGGCACATACCTGTGCCTCCGAGGTGGCCCACGGCCTAGCGGCAATGTCTGACCCCCCAACCAGGAGGAGGATTTGTGCTTTTGGCCAAGTCTGGAAAAATTAACTCAGGTCTGAGAGAATGTGGGTACCTGAGAGCATCCCTAGACCAGCATCTCTTTCATTCTTCTCTAGTTTATGTTCTTGTGGATTCGTGTTTCCAATAACCAATCTTTAAAGAAGTTTTACTAGAATAACAGCCGTGCAAGGTCATTTTTGTTCCACCTCTTCTGTCTCCAAGGTACAATCATGGCTTTCTCCAAACTCGTAGCCAGACCCGACAAGGCCCCCGGTCAGCTCAGCAGTGTGCAGCCGCACACACACCAACACTGGGACCCCGGAGGTATCATTTACTACCACTTCACAGAGAAGGAAGTGAGCAGTCTGTCAACTCCAAGCAGCCAGCCCAAAAGCCAGAGCCGCAGGCCGTGGCGGCCAAGGGGGGGGGGAGGTGCAGGCCGGGACACAAGGGACTGCTTTCCGGGGAGACCCGCTTTGGGGGCCACCAGGAGTGTTCCCTGGTGCCTCCTGGAGGACAAGCCCATCAGACCTGCAAATGTATCTGCATTCAAAGATGCGCAGTTAGCATCTTAAAACACAGAAACCCCAGAGAAGGGGGAGGAAAGGTCTGTGAGTTCTGTGAGGGTAAATGATTTGCTGCTGTCCTGTCTGCGGCCACACCTCAGAGGCACCAACTATCTGACGAACAAAAGACGAAACCATGGGATGAACGTCTGAGAAAAACAAATATCTGCTCTGAGCCCTCCGTGGATTTTGGAAAAAATGTTCCCCCCAAACGGCACCATTAGGACTGCCTCAACAGGAAGTAGTGTCTGGGGGTACCTGGGGGGCTCAGCCAGTTGAGCAGCTGCCCTCGGCTCAGGTCATGATCCCAGGGTCCCAGGCCGGAGTCCCGCATCGGGCTCCCAGCTCAGAGGGGAACCTGTTCCTCCCTCTGCCTGCCTCTCCCCTATTTGTGCTCCCCCATTTGTAATTGCGTTCTCTCTGGCAAATAAAATCTTCAAACAAACAAACAAAAAGGTAGTGTTTGAAGGAAGTGATTTCAAGCCTTGGAAAACCCTGAATGGTAGATTAAAACTAAAGCAGCCCCTCCACTGGGGTGTGGCCGGCCCTCCCCTCCCTTGAGAAGAGGTGAAGAGCTGCCTGCAATTATGAGCGCCCCCACAGCACAAAGTGCCCAGGCCCAAGGCCTGAGCACCCCCCATCTCCGAACTGTGTTTATCCTCCTCGCCAAGCAAACCGTCTTCTCAGATAATGCACAGGCCAACTGTAGACTTGTGTGGCCTGATAAAATCGCCACCGATGCTGAGTGACAGGGGTCAAATCATGACATACTCCTGCCCAGATAAGCGGGAGTCTTGGGAGAATCAGAAGCCAGCTATTTCCCGCAATGCCAGGCGCACGCCGCACTCAGGCACCAGCTGCGGGACGATGTTTGGGGCTCCGGCCAAGTGCCTGCCTACCCTCTCCCCAGCCCTCAATACAAAAGGCTAAAACCAGGCAGAAGAGTCATCACAGGGCTTCCAGCCTCAGAGACCTCAGCAGTGGGCAAAAGGTTGGGCGAACTGAACCCGGAGCATTCTTCCACACATCTGAGGACACTTCATGTCAGAAGCGCCACCAACACATCAAAGCCCTAGCAGGACAGTGGCTAAGGAGTGTGTAACAACTCACCTGCTGAATCAACTAGCCTTGTTTTTTAAAAAAAAGAAAAAAAAAAAGAAAGTCAAAGCCCTATTTCAGAAAAGAAAGGTGAACGGCAGGGGCGGGGCAGCAGAACTCTGACATGCACGGAGGGTATTAAGGCTTCAGGGAGCCATTTAAATATACAGATGGGGGAACCTGGGTGGCTCAGTGGGTCAAGCCTCTGCCTTCAGCTCAGGTCATGATCCCAGGGTGCTGGGATCGAGCCCCACATCGGGCTCTCTGCTCAGCGGGAAGCCTGCTTCCCTCTCTCTCTCTCTGCCTGCTTCTCTGCCTACTTGAGATCTGTCATATAAATAAATAAAATTTAAATAAATAAATAAATAAATGCACAGATGGAGGGGCAGGGAGCCTGGGAGGTGGGCAGCCTCTTGGTACTTCCTGATCACTTTCAGTCCACAAATATGAAAATATCTATCAGGTGTCAAAAGCTCCAAGTTTATGGGTCCTGCCCGATGACTCAAAGATGATTATAAGAGGTTTCTTAGAAGCCAGGGACATCCGAATTGAGACATGAAAAATGAATAAAGATCCCCACGGGGAGAAAGAACAGAGGAAAGTACTTTAAGCAAGGAGGAACAGCCTGTGCAAAGGCCCTGAGGTAGGGAGCCTGGCCCTTCCCTTAACTATAGCCTGGCTATGTTTACTATCTAAGTTTCAGGGTTCACATTCCACCCTAACCATAAAAATACACAGCCAACATGCCAAAATTCCCTCAGTTTTTTTCTTTTCCCAACATACAAGGTTACCTTCTCACCTTTCCCTGCTGACCACCTTTCCATTTCTGCAGTGGTTTCCTTGGTGCCGTAGCTTCTAATTTCTGAGCAGCTCACATGGGCCTACAATTTAGGACACACCCTAGCTTCCCAGCTGGACCGTGGTCACTCAGGCCGCCTGTCCGTGCCTCCTGAACAGGCCTGCACAAGGACAAGGGAGAATATGTTGCCTAACTAAAAGGAAAAGAGAAAACCCAACCTGCTCTGGGCAGCACAGGCCAGGAAGGAAGTAGGAAGTCTTCCTGAGAGCAGGAAGTCCTCGCTCATCCCTAGATGAGACCAGACCAAAGCTGAGCAACAGGCACTCAGTCCTGGGAAGGGAAAGATGATCTGGGGGCAAGGGGTGGAGGTGAGACCCTGCTCTGGCCCTGTACACGGTGTGCTGGGGACACACAAACATTTCTAACCAAAAAGCACTTGGTTCTCTGGGAAGCTCTGTCCTCACTCCCACTCCCCAGCAAAAACAGACTTCAGGAAGAAAATGAATCAAGTTTTACAAGCTTCCCTATTTACCCAGGACTACAAATCTATCAGTGGGGAAGCTTTTAAAATAAACTCTCTCCTAGCCATGTCACTTCCTTTCTTCTATTTGCCGCCACACACACACACACACACACACACACACACACCCCACACCCCCCCTTTTAACCCTGGCTATGGATCCTGAGTCTGAAAGAGGAATTCCAAATTCAGAACACACACCAAACCACCACTTGAAAACACTTCCTACTTTTTATTCAGGCTCTCTCATTTACTCGTGTGTCTACACATTCCTAGTGCAGCTCCCTAAGCAGGGATACTGTCCCCCACAGCACTGGCTACCTTTTAGCCTCTCGTTCTTCTATTCCAGAAATACTAAGGGCATTTTCTAAAGTGCTCGGCATCCTCATCTCAAAACAGTACTGCAAGTTAAGTGCAGCCTGCTTTACAGATGAGGCCACTGAGGCTCAGGTAAGCAACTGGCACAGGTTACACGATAAGTAAAAGCCCTACTGGGGATTAGGGCCCAGGCTGCTTCACCTTGTTCTCTGAACTCTGGTTCCCTAGCGCCCCATATATGTATCAAAATACAAATAGCAAAACTGCTTCCTTCAAAAAGAGACTCATCCTGGGGGCACCTGGGTGGCTCAGTTGGTTAAGCATCTGCCTTCAGCTCAGGCCATGATCCCAGCATCTTGGGGTCGAGTTCTCCCTCTTCCTCTGCCCCTCCCGCCCCCACGTTGTATGCACTTTCTCTCACTCTCTCTCTCTCAAAATACATAAGATCTTTAAAAAACAAATACATACATAAATACATAAACATAAAAAAAATTGTAAAAGACTCATTGTGGATCACCAGCTGCCTTAATGTTAAACTTGAGAACTAATGGCCACTTTAACTGGTGCTTCCAAAACGGATCATGGAAAACTCGGATGGCAAATAGTAGAGCCTGTGCTTCATTGTCAGCAGCACCATTCAGTGTGGTTCCCGGAGGTACGGGGATGATGCCCAGCGGGCCATAAGGGAACAGCAGCCCCGCAGCGGGGGAGCCCAGGGTTAGAGTCTCAACCCACTGTCCCTCACTACAGGACCCAGGCAAGAGCCGGCAAGGACTGGTTGCCTTCTGCAGCGGCCCCTGGACCTCGTCTATGGCTTGCGGCTCTCCAGATAAGATGACCTACGTGCAGAGCACCTTACAGCCTTCAGGGCTGACCACATGTGAGCTCCTGGGAGCTGAGTAGGAAGGTGGGGAGGTGGAATCCAGGCTATGCTGGGGTCTGGAAACAGCTCCAATTTCATCCCCCAGCTCCAAGGCTGCCTACAACCCGTATCCCAGGGTTCGCAGGGGAGGCAATGAGATAGCATCCCCCAGAAAAACCAAATAGAGGGACTTGCTCCACTTTAAAATCAGCCTACTCCATTCATCCTCAACTCTCTGCTGGCTTTCTATATCCCTAGATCCACCAGCGGGCCCTGCCTTCCAACCCCATCTTCCTGCCACGCCCCTCTCCTCTCCGGCGTACGTGCCTAACAGAACCCCTGCCTGTCTGCCTCCCTGCGCACAGCCCTGCTCCCACCCACCTGTCCACCTCTCCTGCAACCCTACACCTGGGTACCTCCGTCCTAGGCCCTCTGTTCTCCTCAGCCATAAAGCAGAGCAGTAAGAACTTACACTTCGTCTGTCGTTCTCACATGGCTGCCCCGTACATGAGAAAATACTCTCTAGAAAGTCAGATATGGCTCTTCACGTGTGCTGGTGTCTCTGAGTCCCACCACACTTCCTATACACAGCTGTTTCCTCACCGGACTCTGTCTCTTGCGGACCACTACTTCTGGGATGTTGGTCAGAAAAGCCCCATGGGGTGAGAGATGAGGGGAGACCCTAAAAAGAACTCTAACTCAATGACTCAACTACTTGGAGCTCAGATCCAACGTCTCATTTAAAGCAAAAACAAAGCTGCCAAACTCCAGGCCATCCATCCTTCAAGGAAGGAAGGATTTCCAGCTAACCCATCCAATGAAATCCAATGTGGCCTCTTAAGTAAATCCTCCCTACTCTATGGCAGGGCCTTCACGGATTATTTTCCCTCAAAAAAAAAAAAAAAAAAAAAAAAAAAACCATAATTTATACACTGAGTGTCTTTACTTTCCAAACCATTCAGAATTAGGGAAAGGGGGAAAAAACACGTCTGTTTCTATTTGAAACTGTCAAAATTAGCATTCAGTAATTAAAAATCACACCCTTTCTCTTAATAACCTAACCAGCATGATACAATCAGGTTGTGCCAACTCTTTAATCTAATTGACTAATTACAGATTTTAATTTAGTCAGTTACTGAACAACTGTTGACAATTTGTTTTCATTAGGGACAGAACAGAATAAATATTTAGGCTTCCAGTCACAAAGACTCCTGTGATTGGTTCTCCACCGTGACCCCAACTTCCAAGCGGGCTCTGGCTCCGGCAACGCCCTGAGACACAGGTACACATCCGGCTCACCAGCCACAGCTCAGGTGCAGCCCCACACTCACCTGCCCCCAATTCCCTCTTAAGGCAAAAGCTGGAAATGCGAGTGGCGGCCTACATTCCCAAAGTACAGGCAATTCCCAAAATCACACACGTCACTCAAGAAGTGGCAAACACTTAAACGTTGTGAAGAAAAATAAATTCAACGCTACATGTCACTGGCTTTTAAGCAACAAAGTAAGTTAACAGTCAAAATAGGTTAACCGGCATTCATCTCACTGGGAAGCAAACTGTCACTGACATCTTTTTTTTTTTTTAAAGACGCACATTTACAGGTTTCACCGGAAATGATCCAGTTCTTTCAAAGTGCATTTTGACCCCCGAGGTCCCCCACTCTGAAAGTCACCCGAAAGTCTGTTAGAATAAATGGCTCAGAAGACTAGGAATGAGGGCCTGGAGGTCAAACCATGACTCCCCTGCTTAATGACCTCATCACCAGTTAAGCCTCAGTTTCCCTGTCCAGAGAAGGGGATAAAAAAGCCTTTGCCTGGCAGAGAGTGACCGGGAATAAACGCCATAAACGTCATGCCCACACACAGGGCCTGGCAAATGCAGGTCGGTCACCGCTGTTCCAGAAATCACTTTTGTATCCCTCAACCAGCCCCATACGACAAATCAGGAAAGTGAACTCAGTCAAAGGTTACCTACATAGCCAGTCAGTGGGGAAGTCTGGTTGTGATAGAGGATTTCTGCCCAGTGAACCATCCCTTCCCCTGGATGCCAGCTCAGAATAGCAGGGAAGGTGGGACTTATTTGCAGGGGAGGGGTCAGGGGTCCAGGTAGCATCTTCTGGAGATGGGAGCCTTCCAAGCAGAGTCTTACAGCCCTTGGGCCACACAGCCCGCCCCCGCCCCAGCTTTCTCCCTACAGGAAGGCTTTGAGCAGCCTGCCCTTCAAAGGATGACCCACCCAGGACAAACTCTGCATTCTGCCCCAGCATTCTGCCCCAGCATTCTGCCCCATTCTTCCCCCAGGGTTGGAAAACACGAGGGCCTTCTCTCCTCAAAGCCCACCCCTGGCCATTCCAAAACCAGGCCAAAGGAGCCTCCCACACTGCTAGGATGGAAGCCACAGGTTCCCAGCCAGAGGATGCTAACCAGGTCTCTTGAAAACCCTCCTGGAGACTAAAGCATGGCTGGTGGGGGTTTTTTGTTGTTGTTGTTGTTGTTGTTTTTCTTTTTTGGCTCAACAAAAATTCCGTCTACCTCAACTGAAATGGAACCAAAATTTCCAATGTGTTCTGTTGAGTAGAATTCTACCAACCTGGTGTGCTCACACCAGCTCCCCTGAGCTGCTAAGCAGCCCTAATCAGCTACGCCATAGTTCTCATTTTTCCTATTTCTTAGTTAAAATGATGACTCGATGCAAGCAATCTATTTGCAAATGAAATATGTTCAGGCATGGAGTCCACAGGAGGTGGCGGAGGATTAATAAAAGGTGGCCTTGTCAGTGAAGAGATGGGAAAAACTCTCCACGGGTGGTATGCAGGCCCAAAGCAAGAGGTGGTCTTCCCAGGCGAGGTCACTGAAAACCAGCCTGGTAAGGAACCATCCGACCCACGGGCAGGGCTTCAGCTCACCCACCACCCTCATGACACACACCCACCTACTCCTCCCAACGCTAGTCCTAAACTACCGTGGCCTGGGCAGTGGGTCGTCAGTTAATTAGGCAGCAAAGACGTCAAATTTGGTACTAATTCCAGCATGGTGTGGTAGTGAAAAGCACTTTCCCTATTAAGTCCACCTCCAACATGACCGAATCCCTCCAGTGCCTCCGTTTCCTTTTCTTTCCTTTTCTACAAAAATGGAATGCACACCAAACCTAACCCACTGGGCTGTTCCGAGGACGACAAGAGATAAAGCCTAAGGGGCTCAGAACAGAGCGTGGCATACAGTTAGCACTTAAACTTGTTCACTGTTCTCGACAGTTCTTCCTTCGTGAAACGGGAAGAAGATCCTCTCCCCTGTGTTGCCCCAACAGGACAAAACTGAATAAGAACACTTTCTTCAAGGTCTTAGCACATAGCAAGTGCTCAATAAACACCAGTTTTCTTCGTCAGACGAGGGACTAGTTGTTACTATGCCCCAACGCCACGGTTTACTTATCCCTCAGCAAGAAACTACCACTCCAACTCCCAACGGCTCAGCCCTCCAAGGAAGGTTGCCCCTCCAGCAGTGGCGGCCAGAGTCCAACACCATGATTTTCACCTCGTCTCTTCTCTTCAAGTTCCCTGGGACAGAGATGCTGCTAGCAAAATAATGCCAAAGAAAGTACGTGGCGACAGTCAACTAGATTTCAGTTCATTTTCTATAGCTTGGGGTCAGAATCGACTGATGCACTCTGGTGATCAAGTTTTCTGCAATTCCCTATCCCACGCATTAGCTCCTGACAGAAATTCACTGCGGTATTTAAAGTGGCAGTCATCACAACTAACTCAAATTGTATTGGCTTCCCCGATGCTGAAATGCTCTGCTGAAACCATCAATTGGCCAATTCGGAGATAACGTGGTGGCTGAAACTCCCTGTCATGCCGTAAACAGCCCCCCACCCCGCCCCCTGTCTGCAGTGGCTCCCCAGCCCGGAGATCCGCGGCGAAACCTGCCACCGGAGCTGCGGGCCAGGGCGGCCTCGTGTAACACAAGCGGGCTCGCTGAGCGGGAGCTGGCGGGCGGCGGGCGGCCGGCGCTGCCAAGAGGAAGGGCCTCCAGAGAGGATAACATTTGCTACTGGAAGCCTTCTAAAAGACAGCGAGAAAAGAAAAGCAGCGTGCACACGCCCAACGCCAGGCCTGCCCACTGGGCCATCTGCCCCCACATCGGCACAGGCCACGGAGGGCCAAAGCCACAGGAAGCCCACGGCATCGCCCAAAGAAAGCTGAAAAATTCCTAGCTGTGGCATAGGCATAGGCGCCTGCTTCTTGAACAAAGGTTTTCCAGACTCAGTGGCAGCAGCGGGAATCAGGTGTCCATCTGACCACGGACGGGCTGTGTTACCATACCACTATGCCTCAGTTTCCCTATCTGTAAATTGAGAGTGTTTCTCAACACACATTCTATGATTTGATAGTCTGTTCACATTCCTTCTCAACAGGGGAACCACAGTTTACAAACCATTTTCACAGGCTCTCACCGGACACCCAAAATGCTTGAGGGCAGGGGAAAAAAAAAAAGAAAATCCAGGCCTTCCTTCACATCATTTCAAATCACAGATGATCCAATGAAGGCTCAGAGAGGCCAAATGACTCACCCAAGGCCATCTGGAAGAACGAGCACTTGGACCTCTGATCCTCCAAGTCCAAATACCACGTACCATCCGTGACACTGCTTCAGTCCCCCATACCGACCAGCACAGAGCCGGCCCACGGCAGAAACCTGGGACTAAAGACCCACTGCGCTCCCACTCCAGTCTGCAAAGCCCCGCTCTGCCTACCCCGAGAACTCACGAAGCTGCATCTAGCATCCTGGGCGCGGGGGAGGCGTGCCACCCCACAGCCTGCTCTCTCAAATGGCCTTTTGTGACCGGGAGAGAAGGATCAGAGGAAAACCTCAGACAGGGGCCCCAGGGAGCAGCCGTGCTTCTTAAGGTCAGAGGACTGTGAAACAGAAGTGAAATGTCAGGCACTTCCCCCAAACACACAAAGAACGGGAGACACAAAGCCTGCCTCAGGGGCTGTGCAAATAGCTGTCACCGAGAGGGGACAGAGAATTTGGGAGGCTGGGCCAACCTGGGTCAGACAGGATGCCCTGAGACCTGTTCTCAAGAGATTCTTGCCGTGGCCAGAGGCTGAGCCCTGCAGATGTTCAAACAACACCCTCTGCAGGGGGCCGGGGACCCTGCCTCGCCCACAGACACCCAGGGCGGGAGGGGCCCCGTGGCCAGCCAGCAGGGACAAGCTGCAGCCTTTAGGTGGGAGCTACTGCTTGTTCAAGACGCGGCAAGCATCTTCCGAGCACCTTTTACGTGTTCTCTGCATGAAGAATACAGCAGCAAACGCCACAGGCGGCCACCGAGGAAACCACGAGGCACCACGTGGGAGGCGAGAGGCACGGTGAGGAAACGGCTCTCTCAAGAACCCGTGGCGGTGGGAATCGTTCCCTCCTTATTACAGGTCACCAAGCAGGATCAGCAACTGCATGTCACTTGGCCTCAGTCAGCCCACCTATGGGTCCCAAGACTCAATCCCAGCCCTCTCTGGCTAGTGGCTTTCAAAATTTAGACGAAGATCCCCAAGAAGACAAACTTGACTTTGCAAACTCAGGACACGTGTGTATTCACAAGGCGATCCCAGAAAACAGAGGTTTCCCCAAATAATACTTATGCTTACTCCGTGTGATAACAGTGGTTTCATTTTTTTTTTGACTGCCAGTCGTGACCCACTAACTCACAGTTTGCAAAACAAGGCGTTACCATGTACCACTTGCCCGTCTCCATCACAATGTGTATCTAACACACTTGATCCCTGGGCAGGGATCAGACCTTTCCTGCTTCTCAAGGCTCAGAGTCCAGCTCCCCAGTATAGGGATTTATTCAAGACTCTGCAATAGGCCCCAGGAGTGGGGGGTAGCACACAGGGGGTACAGATAAGTGTTCCTGCCCTTCGAGAGCTTGCGATCTACAAGTTGGGAAGGGAAGAGATACAACCTTGACCCTAACCATTCTCCTTCTGGGCAGCAAGTAGCAAGTGAATACAGACACAGAGTTCCTGGGGATAAAAGAAGAAGAAAGGAGGGGTGTTCCCATGGGGGTGGTCCTGGCAGGCCTGGCGGAGACCACCATGTTCCAGGCTGGCATCTGCCCTACAGAAGGATCAGAGGGCAGGTGAGGAAAAAGCCCCCATCTCAGGTGGTATGGTACCAAGCAGGGACCACAGAAAGGGTCAGAGGGGGAGCAGGGGAAAGCTCCAGGTTCCTAGGTCAAAAGACGTGGACAGCAGAAGAGAAAACGGTCGCCTGAATAAACAACCCAGTCCAGGTGCTGGCCAGGGTGCCCTTGGGCATGTCTCATTTCATCCTCACGAGCACCTAGGCTGGTCTGGAAGCTGTGTGTGTGACCCCACCCCCCAGCTGCTCAGGGGTACTTGGAAGACGGTGGATTCGAACCCAGGGATCCAGAGCGCTACTCAACAGGTGAGACAGCCCTTGATGGTTCAAGTCCACGGGCACACACTTCCCACACCAAGCCCACTCTGCTGCTGCCGCCCTTCTGGCCACAAGAAAACCGGGATCCATCCAGGGCCCCAGGTGCAGTCACAAAAGGAACAGCACACACTGGTGCGGTGCTTCTGCTGTGCCGGGCCCTATCAGAGAGGCAGGGTGCAGGGTGCATGAAGGCACCTCAGCTCATTTCATCCTCAGGACAACCTTACGAGGAGGCTATACTTCATCAACCCCATTTTTCACCTGAGGAAATCGAGAAACAGAGGCCAATTGACGTGCCCGAGTCTGCACAGCTTGGAGTGCAGCAAAGCAGAGGAAAGTGTCTGGATCCCGATGGGGTCTGTGGGTGTGAGTCCTACTGGGGACCTCAGGTGAGGTACCCCTGCAGCTCAGCTGACCTACTTGTTAGATGACGAGGTGGCCTCCAGTTCCATCACCTCCAGCCCTGCTGAAGACAGATAAACACTAAATACATCTCTCGGCGGCCACAGGGGCTGGGACCATCCATCTTCTCCCACCACCCGTCCTGACAGCATCCTGGTCCCTCAGAAGACAGAGATCGTCCGGCACGAGGACTTTCGGAGCATTTATCCCATCCTGGGCTGCATCTGCTCTTCAGTGAGACGGTGAATGGAGCAGGCAGCCAGTCAGTGAACCAGACCAGCACCGCACACACCTCAGCGATTCCTGCTCCTGGTCTGGGAGCCGACTAACCGCCACCTCCCTCAGGCTGAGCCAGGAAGGCCAATCAGGAAGCAGCCCCAGCACCAGCACCAGCCTCCCACACACCCCCAAAAGCGACCCTTCCCCAGCTCGCTTCCTAAGGCTCCTTCTTGGGACTCCTAGCGCCATCAAAAAGTTGAGTGAGATGGGAGGTAGGCAAGGGCAGTCTCCGTATCGAACAGGGGAACTCGACTTAGCGGCTTTTGACCCCGTCCATCCCTGTCAGCGTCTACATAGCACCTTACCGCACAACTAACTTCTGGCCGGGCTTCCTTGCCTTTCTCTCAACCCCTCTGCGGCAGGATGAGCCAGGACGACCCTGTGCCTATTCCACCATGGAGAGAATGGACCTTGAGCAGCGGAGGCTCCCCCAGGAACAAGGGGTTGTTGTGGAGCCAAAATCTGAATCCTGATTTCTGCTGATGTCAAGTAGCAAGCCCCCTCTGGGTCTTTACCACTTCACCATGCGGGATGGGGACAGGACTTCTCTGCCCCACACAGATAAGGGGTGCAGACGCCTCCGGGGAGCACTTATCGGAGAAAGCTTGTGGCAGGACTGCCCGCTCTGCCCCTTGCAGGGGTGTGGGGAGGAGAGAAGACAACTGGTATGGAAGGGGGACGCCATGGCACATTAGGGGAGCACAGGCACTGGCAGGCACCCATGGGAAATTAAAGTGTCCACTTCCCTCAGGTCAGCTTGCCCTCCTAGAAAAAGATGCCGTTGTCCCCATTGTATTAAAAGGTCTGGGGGGAATCTTTAGGGCTGCAGAGACAAAAGAAACAAACTCACCAGGCACAGAGAGACAACCATTCTATGTAGGGGATACTACTCAATTCTCGTGCCAAGGGATCACCATTCCCCCACCCACACAGCAGGAAACCCGAAAGTCTGTCATCCTACCAGGAACCAACAGTGAGGGCTGGAACTTAGGTGTGTGTCCCAGCCACCAGCCAGACAGAGACCAAGCCCTTCAAAATCCAGAGGATTCAAGACCCAAGGAAAAAAAAAAAAAAAAAAACACGGGAGAGAAGCATTTCTTAAGCCCATTCGCCAGGGCTCCAGAAAACCCCATTACCCTGGCGAATCAAAAACAAACAATCGTTATTGTCTATTTGCTGTAAGCTCCTAGCAACATGTATTAAAGAAGTTTATGTGAATCGTCTAATGCACTTGTGCCGTGGTCAGAATTATTACCAAGCTAAAAAAGATTAATTTTTCTAAATACTCTAAACCCTAGACACTATTATAAAGGCTACAGCTAGTGTAACATTTCTGTTATCTTGGCTGACAGGCCTTCAAGCGCACACACCTCCCTTCCACTTCTCCCTCTTAAGACTTAAACACACACACACACACACACAGGCAGAAAAGTCAGGGGAAGGGGGCCAGGCAGGTCTGGCCTGAGGTCTCCACTAGAGCACCCACTTCCCCTGGAAAATTAAGACAGCCTCAGGGACGCTGCAGAGAGAGCTGGGTGTCTCTGGCTCCTCCCGCCCAGTGGCCCACAGAGCTAACTCTTGGTCCAAGTTTGCAAATGCTTAGCTAACAAAGATGGCATTATGCAGAGACGTGCACACGGCTGGTCTTGGAGTTCAAATGAAGTGACCACTGCCAAAAACTTTGTTTGGGTCCCCACCACTCTACCCGCCCCTGCGCCGGCCCCACCTCCTGCCTTGAAATAAAGGGCAAGGATTTGCAATTTGGGGTCTTGCCGCCACTTGAAACCCATTAAGGTGGCTGCACAGCCTGGGTGCTGGCAAAATGCAATTCCAGTTACTCATTTAGTGTTTAATTAGCTACCGATGGAAGAGTCTGGCAGCCTTTGGGGTGAGAGGAATGGCAGCAAATGGGGTAGGAGCCCGAAGAAAGGATGCAACACAAAGTCTAAGCTCCAAGGCGGGTGGGGAAAGAAATAACTGTGTGTATGTTTTGTTTTTTTAATCTGCCACACAAGGGTGCCAAGGGTCAGAGCCAAAGGCAACTGCTACGAACTTGCCAGGACCTCTGGGCAGATGGCTAGGCTGGCTTATCTCTGGGGAGAGCACTCCCCCACTCCTCAGAGGCGGATCGTGGCCCTTCCCTTCCCATTCTGCCTGCACTGCTGTCCTCTCCCGCCCCCTCCCGCCCCTGCCCCCCAAAGGGTTCTGGCAGGCACGGACACTCCCCTCCTGGCAGGAACCCCAGCTCAGCACATCCAAGGAGAGCCCTCTCAAATATCACTTTGCTATTTCAAACCCACCAAGGACGCTGGACCCCTGCCACAGAGCCACAAATACCTCAGCTCACGTCCACGCCTAGGCCTTTGGGGCACTTGCCTAATCCCGCCTGGCAGCCTGGAGACACAGGCTCACAGCTGGGGGCACGGTGGCGGGCGGGGAGCCAGGCCCTCCTTGTCAGGGGCTCACAATGGCAAAGCAGAAAGGGACCTCAGGTCTTCAGAGCGGAGAAACTGAGGCTC
The DNA here is from genome assembly GCF_010015895.1 of Lontra canadensis. Taxonomy (NCBI): domain Eukaryota; kingdom Metazoa; phylum Chordata; class Mammalia; order Carnivora; family Mustelidae; genus Lontra; species Lontra canadensis. The sequence goes on from NW_022631352.1 coordinate 88,736, forward strand.
CACGCTCGTCAAGGTCATGGGATTCCATGTCTAGTATCCGCCCCAAGTTCTTCCCTGGGAATCACAGAGGGTCCAGGGTCAGGGGCAGCAGTCTGCACACCTTCCGAAATCTGGTACAAAGTCTCCTTTGTGGGGACACGGGTATTTTCTGGAAGGAAAGGCCAGAGCTTTTATCACATTTTCCCTGCCAAGAGAGCCACTGTACCAGAACAAACTCCCTTCCCGAGCTCCTGTCCCCCTCTGCCAGTGATGCCGCCGTTCACCTCTCAGGGGCTTCAGACTGACTCATTGCCCAATTCATTTCCTCAGTGACGATACACGGGCACACTTGGGGTCAAGTGCCAGCACCTCCCCTCCATTCAGCAGGAATTCTGTTCACAAATGAGGGCTGTCAAAAGTTGAGAGGAAAAACCTGAAAAATCCATATTTGGTCCCGGCTCTGCCACCCGCCCCATCCCCACCCCCGCTACATGCCCCTGCACAGACTATCTGAACTCCAGGCCTCGGTTTCCTCATCTGTGAAATGGGGCTGAAACTCAAGAATAACCCCTGACCCACCATGAGGCCCAACTACAAGCCCGCCCTGAAAGGCTTTATAACGACTGCCGTGACATGAGCCGCGCAAGGAGCCCCCACGGCTCTCCAGCACCTCCAGCTCAGAGGCCGCACGGCCAGGGCACACCTACTCCACTCATTTCTCCACCAAGAAGAAAACACACATTTAGCTACCACACGAGGGAAAGGGCCGCTGGCAGCCAAGAAGGCACCGAAAATACTTCTTTCTACCAGCCACACAGGCCGGGGGAGAAAAGCAAGCGGAGAAGTTGGCCAAGGTGAGAGACACAGGTGGAACAGGTGTCCACCCCACAAAAGGCCAGGCCCCAAACAACAGGGTTTAAGAGAACCCAATGGTACCCCAAGGCCTTTTACCAATGCCCTGAGGAATGCTGCTCTGGTGAGAGTAGAAGAGCCCCCCAAAACCACAGCAGGGTCCCCATGAGCCTCCTCCCAGGGCCTCGGGGCTCTTCTGACTTAGGATAAACTGATTTCTCAGAAAAGTCTATTCTCATACCGAATGCCCAAACACTCCACGTTACACGTGGTCAACATCAGGGCTTACAAACAACGTTCCAGGTGTTTGGGGGCTGGGGGAGGGCGGGAGAGAGGACAGACTGACTCAAATGAAAACTCAGCAATTCAAAGAAAATTTAAGCCCCTCCCCCACTGAGTCACCTGGCTCATTCCAGGCCCTACAGCCTGGCTTTGACCTGAGAGGAACCTTTACGATCTCCTGACCCCTGACCCCGCTGTCAGAAGGGGAGACAATTTGTCAGGAACACAAAATCTTTTCCCTGTGAGAGCGGAGACCAGGATCTTCCCAGTTGAGGTCCTTTCCCAAGACCGTTCCAGCCCCACAGCAGCAACCGGGCAACCCCTCCCTGACCCCTGCCCTGCAAGAACTTGATACTCACTACCCCCACACCAAGTCTGGGTGGCACCTGGGCTGCGCAGACTCCCCACAAACCAGAAGAATCTCTGACTCACCTCACCGGCAGAGGGAAGGCCAGTTACTGCCCACTCTTACCGACAGGATATAAGGTAACTAGTTAACCAGTGTTAGAAGGCCGCGCTCAAGACCACCCAGCAAAAGTGAAAGCACCAAAGGAACATCTTCCAACACGCCAATGGCTGTTCTAGGCTAGGCTCGTCAGTGAGCCCAAATGACCTATTTTTCCTTACCCGTAGGTCCTCAACCCCTTCATTCAAAGAGCACGCACGCACTGTGTGCAAGGTACTGTGGGAGCTACAGAGACGGACAACTCTGTAGACGGATGAACAGCCTCTGGCAGGGAAAAAATTAATAAGCTGCGGTTGGAAAGACAAGCCTAGAAGAGAAAGTAGTGGGAACAGGTGCGAACGAACGACACTCGCCACGGACAGGCAGGGCTGAGCCTCGGCAGTCAGGGGCCGCGACCCTGGAGTCGCTGACGGACTGTGTTTGGATCTTCATTCTACCCCTTAGCTGCGGATTCACCTCTCTGGGCCTCAGCTTCCTCATCTGCGAAATGGGAGTTAACAATCCCCCTCTCACCAGGCCACTGGCAGCTGGGAACAAGAGACTAAACCAAAGTGGTCAGCACGGGAGCCCAGTACGTGGAGAGCTGCCAACAAAGGCTCCATGTACACAGATAGATGATCTCCACAGATAATGAGGTGGGGTGATCAGAGTGTGCTGGAAACTATCACAGAAGCCCACAAAGAAGCTCAGAGATGGATACGATTTGAATGGATAAGAGAGGCACGCATTCCAGACAAGAGGAAGGGAGCCTGGAAAGAGACAACAATTCTAGCAAGAAGGAATGAGGGCTAACCAGATGGTAGCCATGGGAATGGACAGAAGACACGAAGATCTAAGAAGGCCAAAGAGAAGAGACCGTTCCTTTTCTTAACTGTCTTAAATTTCTCTTAATTTACCAGTTGGTCCTCTGTCACCCCGGCAATCCAATGTCACCCCGCAACTCCTCCACCATACAGATGTTCCCTCCCTGTTGCCATTCATTACTCCATCCCTCCCCCCACGCGACCTCACTCTCAAGCCAATGACACCAAACGGATTCCAATCTAGGGAAAAGGGTTTTATTCCCCCAAATCTGTGAATCCTGGGCCTCAATTAGTGGGACTTCAACACTTAGTAGCATCTTCTACACATCTATGCTGATTTCAACTCGCCATGTAATTCTGCCACCATTCCTTAATAAAGTATGGAAAGCAAACCCATGTGAGCTTTCACTGCCACCCGTACTGTTTCAAGATGCAGACCAAACCACAAATTGCCACCACCTTACATCATTTGCTAGAGCACCAAACTTAGTTAAAAATTTTTAACTTCTTCAACGACTTGCAGAAGATAGCAAAGACATCCTCTATCAAGAGATTTACCTGAAATAGGCATGTCCACCTATTCCCCACAACTCTAAAACAAAACCATTTGCACAGCAAAGACTGACCACATAGAAATGCACTCTCTAACCGTTTTTTAAAAAAAAGGAAGATTTTTTTTTTTACTAGGTAGAAAGGTCAAATTCACCAACTATTTTTACATGCTTAATGTTCCTTCTGGCCTCCTCCCCCAACCTCCAACTCAGGAAACCCTATGATCATCACCACGGATTTTCCCAGAAGAACCACATCACAAGAGAACCAGTCACCTCACCTCTTACTACTAAAAGTTTACCAGACCATAAGTACCGTGCGCCAGCTTCTTTCTCAACCTTGGAGAGGGCACAAGAACAGGTCCACTTCCTCAGCGGTCTGGTCCAAGGGCATTGACTTTTCAGTCATAACAAGATTTCATCCCATTGAGTAGTCTCAAAACCAGTGAGCCTCCTGCAGAGCAGCTAACTCAGTCTACTATAGAAGCAATTGTCACCATAAAGACATTCATGGTAATGGCACTTGTGAAAATCAACCAGATGGGTTCTGGTGTCCTAGGCCAGTTTCTGGTGTCCTAGGTGTGTCCCCCCTCTGCACACAGGGGACACACATGGCCTGGCCAAGTGGGTGGGCCCTGACAACATTCAAGAAACCAACTTCCATGCCCTAGAACTTGGAGACCATTCCTACCGACCTCATGAAAAAGTGCAAGACCAAATAAACCACCTCTTGTGTGCATGTGCACACGCACACTCACACTCTTACACACACACACGCACACACACACAGGCACCCATCTACAAGGCCACCAGGAGATGAAGCCTGGAAGGAGGCTGGGAAGAACTGCAGACGCTTCCCCTTCCATCTCCCACCTCCCCCAGATCGTGTTTCATCTGATCATAAATTCTGACTCCAACCCATGTTTGGAGTCTAATTTTTTTTTGAGGGGGACTGCCATGGGAGATGGATATGCGGCAGACGTCGCTCTTATAAGCATTTCATAAATCTTAAGAAACTCATCCAGGTAGAGGATGAATAACAGGGTAGCAAGCACTATGATGTGATGAAATTAACTATCTTCACAAGAACATTTTGGACACAAGATTATGGACCAGCCAAGGACTTCAAAGTACACATGGTCTCAGTGGGCACAACCTGAGCCCTCCAACAAATACACACGTGCGCACACACACACTTGTACACACACACCTCAAAACATAATTTGGAAAAGACTGCTCCCTGGGAAGTAAGGAAGGAGTCCATTTCACCAAGCTCTCACTCAACCACCCCTTCAGCTCTGAAACACAAGTTTCGTATTTGTTTTTGTTTTGTGGCAGTGGCCACGGCGAATTTTTTAATTAAACCAACACCAAGGAGACTCAGTCCCTTCCCAGCTAGCTAACTGTCCGCTCTGAACCATCAGCCTCTTACAGCTGAGCCCTAACACCACCATTTTATCCTCCAGATAGGTATCTATACTCTTTTGCATAATTACCACATTACGAAACACGGTTCCCCAAGTTAGAACGGGGCAAGGGCAGCAGGGAGGTGGGCAGAACAAAAAGGCCAGGAGAAAACAAAGACCACTGCCAAATGGCTGTGTATTTGCTTCTGGTACTGAAGAAGTTAGAGCTATCCAACCCTGTAATTATTGCCAGGATTAAAAATTTGTTACTCACATAATCATGAAAGGCTTTTGCTTCACTCGAATGTTCACAAGTGTCTCGCCTTTCAGGAGCTGCACAGTAAAGGTCCCAGAATACGCTGCAAGTTGAAAAATAAAATAAGATCGGGTTACTAATTATCACTCGCGTATCCGCGACAAGTGCACAACGTACGGGGCTAACAGCACGGGGTCTCCCGAAGGCTCTAATCCCACATTTCCAGCCTTTAAACTCAGGCTTGAAAACACAACGGACCAACGTCTTCTGGCAAGCCAGACCTTTGCCCTAAGAGTATTAGTTCTTGGCCATGAGGCACCTACTGTGCGCTAGATGCCTCCCACCCGTGACCTTGCTTGTACTACCGTGACCTTGCTTGTACTACCGTGGTGCTTTAGGGGAGGTAACTAACCCTACTTTATTCAAGAGGCAACTGAAGTTTGGATGGATTAGTACAACCCATTCATGGGGGTCCAGATAGGACAGGTAGGAATCTGGGTAAGAATCCGGGCCTCCTTCATCTGTGCTCCTTTCACCACCATCCCCCCAACCAAAATGGCTACATTTCACAAAAAGGTTAAACTGTCAAAGTCAGGACTATGATTCATAGGCGGAGCCATCTGGGTGACTAGCAATAAAGGAAACCTACAGGTTCTTAATCCCAGAGCCCAGAGCCCACACCCCCATCCCTCCCATCTCACCCCTCAGTCCCATCCAGGCCCTCCCCCAAGGAATTCTTATGCAAGAACCATCCCCCCCACACCCCTAAAGAATGCATATCAATTAGCCGAAGGAGAGGCTGTCAACAACCCAGTATCTTGTCCTTTCATGTTGAAATAGCCCTCCTCATAGAGGCACCTGTCCACCAATCCAGCAAAGGGCTGTGGGGGTAGGGGGCAAGGGGCAGGGCTAGATATCTCTGCCTCATCCCGCACCTCCAAGATTTGGTATAGTCACTCTAACACTTTGTATTACATGAGAACAGACCCACAAGTCATCTGTCAACCAGTAAAAGCTTACACAAATGGGGTGGTCACTGGTATTAATACGGTGCCTTAGAAAGCCTCTTCGTGTCAGAAGCCCAAGGCCCAGGGCTGGGAACCACTCGAAGGAAACGGGCACCTGGGCATAAATCTGACTCCAAGTCTAGAGCTCCTGTCCCCATCAGCAACAACCGACTCAGCAGATCATCAGACAAGCCATCTCGCTCAAGGTGTCCAAATTCCAGGGCCTGATCAACTCCGAATCAGCGCCTATGCTTCCTCCCACCTGGAGAGTCTCAGCTGTCATTTGCTCAGTGTCGAATGGCACGGAAGCAACTTCTAACAAGACCACAGACAGAGCCGCTCAGAGCCACCACTGCTCAGGTCCAGCACAACAGCCTCTCCCCGTTCCTGGGCCTGAGACAAGGCTGGAGAAGATTGGGGCGGGGGCTGCGGGGGGGCCCTTAAGGACACAACAAGAAAATCAGACAGAACGAGAAAATAGGAGGCTCCTAGTAGCTGCAGATAGAGGCTCAAAAACATTCCTTTCTGTCCCCTGAAGCAGCACACATTGGATTAACTTCTCCACACGCTAAGGGATTTCGAACACTACAAACTCCCTGGCCCCCTTCTCAGTAACTTTTACTCCTAAACCCGAGCTTCTGCAAAAATCCATGATGGTCAGACGCACCCACCCCGCTCACATACTGCTCTCCCAAACCACCCCAGAAAACCTATCACCCACTCCTACAGGTAGAATCCTCAGGCCACAGCACCGCAGTTCCAAGTCTGGCAGAAATAATTAAAAACTCATTTTCTCCGTGCAAGTTAGAACAGACACTTCATCCCCCCCGTATTTCAAAGAGACTCGGAACAGTAACCTGAACTGGTGGTCAGGTAAAAACGCACAGCTAAGATCCCAAGACGTGGCACTCCGATCCTTCTGAACTCCACCAAAATATCAAAAGCCATTCTGCTTTCTTGTCCTTTTCAAAAGGACGCCAGAGACTCCACCAATCGGTCCGCGAAACAGCCAGGTCTTATACTCACAGCGACTCATTCCTGCTGACCTTAAGCCCCTGTTCTTAGGCAAACCTACAAGGAGAGACCGGGACCTACAGAGGTCCCACCACAGCAGGACCCAGATAAAGGAGGGAAAGGGTCACAAATAAGGGAAAGCCACCAACTACCAACTACCGACTACAAGCACTCTGTGAGGTCAACACCAACCAGTTAAGGTTCTTGGTAAAATGAAACTTTGTGGTTTCAGGGATGCTGGGGGTTGGGGGGAGGGCCCACAGAGGAGAGGAAAGTCCAGTCAGTCTGAATCAGTATCTTTAAAGGAAGTGGCAGCCCCTTCTTGCTTTTTTTCTCAGGGTGCCTGGGAAAGGCCCCAGTAGAGCTGCTCTCTAAAGGTTTGGAGCTCACAGAAGAAAAAGGAAGGGACAGGCCAGCTGTAAAACAGACCTGGTATCCTCCCCACCCTACCCCACCCCCACTCCCTCTAATTAAAGCAGCATGCAGAATTGACAAAAATCCTCCAAGGTTTTTTCAAGACCCCCGCCTGGTGCCCCAGAGAGAGATAGGAAAGTAAAGGAGTTTCTATATAAACACTAGACATTATTTAGGAGCTTCTCAATAGAAGGGGAAAGAGAAGCAAAAACTTTGGGAACCAGCCTCTGCTGTCCTTTTCCTCCTTCACCAGCCCTAGTCTGAGTGTCCAGAGGCGCCCTGGTCTGCGCCAGGCCCAAAAGCTAAGGCGTGGGCTTCTGCTCCAGGCTGCCTGTCTTTGTTCACCCAGACCCAGGTCTCAGAACAAAACAAACACACACGCAAAACTATCACACAAACTTACCACCACCACGAGTGCAAAAACCCAGGCGGTTCTCCCAACGTGATGTTTTTTTCCCATCGAATCTGGAAAGCAGAGAGCAGAGACCGCTTAGAGGAGCAGAGAGGAAGGGTGGGCTGGGGGCTTCCCGGAGCCAAAAGGCTGTGAAGACCAACTAACAATAAATGCCAAAAGGTGATAAAAATTCAAAATGGTGGCCACAGTGGCTGCTCCTGAAAACAAAGGCTCTAAGAATAGTGGGGAAGAGGGGGTGTCAAAAAATTGGATGATGGGGGTTGGGGGTGGGGGGGGGAGTTCCACTCACCTCCGACAAGAAGGTCTGTGCAGATTTCTGTGCTCCTACGTGCAGTAAATATTCGTAGACGTATAAAGCTAACCTGGAAAGTGGGCAAGGGGCACAGAAAGAGAGGGAAGGCGTCAGATCACATGGGGCGCTCGCTTCTGGACCTTGCCAGCCGGCTTCCAGCCCTGCCTGCGCTGTCCCATTGTGGCCCCAACCAGAGGTGAGCAGCTAGCTCGACCCTGTCTCGGGCCGCGGGTGGAAGCAGTCAGGGGGGTGGGTACCAGGGGACGCGCTGCCTCGAGCCATGAGAGCTAGAGAGCAGCCCCCCAAACTTGAACTTCCAACTGGCATCGGGGCCAAATCCACCTAGGTCTCTCAAACTCTGTCAGCCTCCCGACCCCAGAGCCTCCCTCCTTTTCCCGACCCACTCATTGCCACTCTCTCTCCAGCTCTGAGGGTCCGGGGAGACTCAGTCCTGGACTCCGGGGTGCTCAGCGCGCTCTGGAGAGGGCAGCAAAGCGCCATCCTCATCAGCTCCCCACCAAGCAACTGTCCCCCAAGCCCAGGGCCAAGCCGGCGCCGCCGTCCCTGCCCAGCGCGGCGCCCGGGAGAGCGCGGGGCGGGCGGCGAGGCCGAGGGGCAGGCAAGGGAGAGCGCTCCCCGCCGAACAAAGCCCCCGGCACGCACTCCTCACGCCGCGGGCGGACAAAAGGAGCCTTCGGGGCTGCGGGAGCCACGCGCCCCCTGCCCGCGCCCGCGGGGCAAAGTGCGGCCGCCGCGGCGAGCGCCCAGGCTGGCACTCGGGACCTCGCCCACCCCTCTCCGCTGGGCCCCCGCGCCCGGCACGCCCCGCGGCCACCAGGTGCCCCCTCCGCCGCCGGCGCCCCCCGACGCCCCGGCCTCCGCCGCCTCCCAACAATGGGCTCTCCCACGTCGCCCGCCGCGGCCTCGGGGAAGGGGCCAGGCAGGCGGCGCCGGGCCCAGGGCGCAGCAGCCCCCGCCCGCCCACCTGCCTCCCACCGCCCTCCCGCAGCCCGGCGACGGCGCGGCCGCCACTTGGAAAATAGGGCTTACTTTTCCCGAGCCTGCCCGTCCGAGGGCACCGCCGAGCCTTTGCCTTTGGCAAACATGGTTTGCGGAGAAGAGGGCGCCGAGCCTCGCCGCCGCCGCCGCCGCCGCCGCTACCGCTCCGGCTTGCTCCCGAGCTGCCCCCTCGCTCCCGGCCCCCTCCCCGGCCTCGCTCGCTCGCCCGCTCGCGCTCTCCTCGCCGCGCTCCCCTCCCACCCCCCCAGGCGCTGGCTCGGCGCTCTTTCCAGCTGTCAAAGCGTCAGCCCCGGCCGCGGCCCCATCGCCCTGGAACTCCTCCCGCGCCGGCTCGGCCTGGGGTGCCGCTGCCGCCGCCGCCGCCACTCGCCCGCCGGCCCGGCCGCCCGCTGGCTCGCTCGCGCGCCCGCCCGCCCTGCTCCGCCTGCGCCGCCCTCTGCGCCTCCGGCACCGCTGCCGCCGCCGCTGCCGCTGGTCTACTTGGAGCTCAACCGAACGTGGCTACCCGGGCGAGGAAGCGAGGCGGGCGTCAACGTCCTGCGATTGATGGCAGCTTCGGCCAATCGGCGCGCGGGGGCGGGCCCGGCGGCCCGGGAGGGACGCCCTGTCAGCGCCCGGCCGCGGCAGTCCCTGCTGCGGCCACCTCCACCGAGCCGCTGCCCCTGCTCCTGCGGCTGAGCCGGGGGTGCCCGGGGGCGCGCGCCTCTCCTTTCTGTGGCTGTGGGGAGGGGACTCGAATCGGGCCGGGGGAGCTCTCGTCTCTTGGCCCCGGCGACGAGGGGGGTTTGCCCGGCGCTCTCCGCGGCGGGGACCATTGGGGGGTGGGGGGCGCTGCGGCAGCGTCGGAGGGGAGGGGGCGCGGACCCCTAAACGGAGCGCCACCGGCTCCCTCCCGCCACGTCCCTCCACTTATCTGCCCCTTGCCTCCTTTCCACCACCCCCCTTGCCCGGCTCGCGCCGGCCCAGCCCTTATCTCCCCCTCTCCCTCGCCGGCCCTCCCCCCCTGGGCTCACACCCCGACCCCCTCCTCAGACTCCAGTCCGCTCCCCGCCGCCCCGCCCCTGGCCCTCCCTCCTGCCCTGTCCGCCTTCCGAGTGCCGGGCCCGGGGCTCCACGCTGCGAGCTGGGCGGCCCGAGCCGGCGCCGAGGCGCGCGGCTGCTCCTTTACTACATCATTAAAATACTTTGGAAAGCCCCAAAGTGGAGCCGCGCGATAGAGGTCCTCGGCGTGCTTTGGGGAGCCTGGGGGAGGAGACGGGGGACTTGTGCTAAGAAAAGGGAGAGTGATTGCTCCCAAATTTCTAAGGTCTGGCAGCCCTGGCAAGTTAGCCCCTTGGCTTCTCCGCAGGAGACGGTGCCGTCCCGGGTACCGGGGCGTCACCTGGGTGCCCTGCAACGTGGAAATGCGCGCCACAGAAATCTGCAAACTTCAAATAAATGGAGCTAAATTCGGGAGGGGGGGGATGAGAGTCAGGCTTGGGGGGAGGGGAAGCTTCCATTGTCAGTGACCCAGGTGTACAATGGGAAATGGGGGGGGTGCTGGCAGAGTGACCCAGCTATTTGCCGCGGACTCCTCTCTGTCCACGCTGAGAACCCCAAGTAGACACTTTGACTCCCTTCTTAGACCAGAAACCAGCGAAATAGGGGAAGACTCCCCCATTTTCAGACTGCTTTCAGAGCGCGGTTCTCTTTAAATGTGATAAAACACTGTCGGCACTGTCTCTTTAAAAGAGTCAAGCAGAAAAAGCTGTGTAAGCGCTGATTGGCTGCCTGTTTGGATACATCTTTAGGGGAGCCTTGAAACTGTTAGCCTAGGTTGATTTTTTTTTTTTTTAACTGCGCTGTTCCAATAAACAAGTAACGCCCCTCCCCCTAACATGCCTCGCACCAAACAATTAAAGGATAGGTCAGTGTCCTGGGGAAAACACGTTTCAAGTAGGAAAACTCAGAACTAAATTTCAACAAAATAAAGAATAATTCCCTACCATTAAAGTTTGCTTATTTTGATCTGTTGAAAAGAGAAAAGGGGCTTTTAAAAGAAATGCCCCGCAGCAAACCGATCTGCATTGGTTCAGGAAGGAGACTCGGTGCATTTTTGGAATAATGTTCTACTCAGTGTAACAGCCTCCCTAAATTAGAATACAGCCAGGCCCTACGGATGCCTCTGGACGCACTCTGTTCTCTGCTGGGACCTGGAGATCGCCTGGGAAGGGTACCGAAAAGGGGAAATACCGAACCCTAGTCTATGGTTGTCTGTATGGAAGCCCCTAGTTTAAAGGTTGTTTTGTGAATGAGGGCAGCATGGAGGTTGGGAGGGAGGTGAAGAAAATAATTACAGTTATTTTTTCCCCTAGGCGGTTTAATTTAATAGGGCTACCTTAAGGTACCTTAGAGCCCACACTAGTTAAATTGGCCTGTTCATCCCCTTCCCCTGGACTTCTATTTTTGATGGGCTAGGAATGGCCAAGGATGGCTTGTCAACAGACTGACTCACAAGAAGCCTGACTCATCTTGGGTCTGCAAGGCCCACAGATTATGAGGATCATGAGTATCGGTCAGGTCCTGCCTAAAGGAAAACACTGCCCTTCTCTGGCTGGACTATGGCAGTGTCTATCTACCAAGTTGGTTATGCCCTATTAGCACCAGGCCTGCAGCACAAACCTGTCCGGACATCATTTTCCTCATCTGTCAAATGGGAAAGGAGGGTTAGAAGATCTTTAATATCTCTTGAGAATCTGATGTTCTGTGATGCTGATTTCCCTTCTACAGTTTTCTTCCCACATCCCCACACCCCCACACCCCCACCGAAAAAAGGACTGGCACCTTCTTGGGGAGCAAATGTGGCAAGAGGAGAGGAGTGGCATTCAGGAAACCTGTGCCAGGCACTCTGTCTTTGTGGTCTGCCCTTTGCTAGGGCCTGACCCAGAATGAGGCCCCGTGTCAGTAGGTTCCTGGTGAGGCTAAAAGAAAGGACTCAGGGAGCCACCAGCCTGCTGGAGAGAAGAGAGTTGACAGGCTCCTGGGAAGTGGGACCACTCAGCAACCCCAACCAAGGGTGCACATGGTGATCCAAGAGGATTCAGTCCAAACCCCTAAAAACAAACAGCATCCCAAGCCCCAGCCTCCCTTTCCCCACGGAATCCCCCGGCTCCACCTTCGCCAGACCACATCTTTGGGCCTGCCGTCTTTACTGGGAATTATTCCCACCCCACCATCCCCCTTGGACCATTGCTTAGGGCTAACATGCTGTTCAATGCCATCTTCTCCTCTAAGACCTTTTTGCTTTTCAATCCCAAAGCAAAACTCATCCATCCCCCTGCTTGGTCTCATTTTGTTTGAACCTCCGTAGTGGCTCTCTGTGGTCAATTCTGCCTCTTGTTGTAGCCGTTGTTTACTGTCTGTCTCCTCCGCCAGAGCTGGCAGGGAGAGGAACGAAGTCTGAGTCATCTGCGTGTCTCCACCACCCAGCACAGGTTCAGAACCTGTGTGTATATCAACTCAGTGTATGTACCAGGGGTTGGGGAACCACGAAAGGAAAAAATGGTCTCATCCCCGAAGGAGCTCCGGACCCAGGGTGGAGATAAGAAAGGGACACCAGCAACAAAGGGATGAGATAAGGCCAGTTTCCCAGCCCCACCCACCTAAACCACAGCCTCGAGGAACTACTGTACTTTTGGTCCTCAGAATACACCCAGTCATTGCTCGTATATCCACCCCAGGCTCATTGATTCTTTCCTCTTCTCTTTCTCTATCCCTCCCTCCCTTTTCTTCTTTCTTCTAGTACCTGTCTATTGAGCATCTCCTATACCAGGCATTGTTCCAGGTACTGGGTAATAAACCAAAGATCCTTACTCCATCGAGCTTATGCTATTGGGAAATCCTCTGTCCAAAAACCTCTTTCTGTGACAGATCCCTCCTAATCCTAAAATCCAGCCTGGGCAGGTACCACCTCTACCAGGAAGCCTTCCAGGGAAGCCTCCCTGAGCTCCCTGACTGGGCCAGGAGTCCCCTGGCAGCCCTTGGAACACCCCCCTCAACAACCCACAACAGACTGCAGTAGGCCACAGTGTGTAGGTGTGGACATGTGTGCATCTCCCTCATGGGAGCGTGAGCTCCTCCTGCCCAGGGGAATGGTCGTCATTCACCCGCGGGTCTCCAGTGCCCACCAACTATGGTGAAAGGAGACTCCAATAACTGAGTGACCAGAATGAGGAGTAAGAGGCAGTTGAGGTGGAAGAGGAGAAGGAGAGGTCAAGTCCAAGCTCGGGCTAGAATAGCCACTCCTTCACTCAGCTGCCAGAAACCAGAGGGCAGAAATCCTGGGCTCTGGGATCAGGTTGGCAATGGCCAGGCCTCCAGAAGGTGGCAGTTAAAGGAAAAAGACTCCAGGCCCATGGGCTCAACCTGTGAAACTGCTTTCCAAGGATGCCAGAGGCTGTCCCTACCTCTCCCTGGTGAGCAGGTCTCTTTCAGAGTTCCTCACACAGCTGCTAGAAGGATGGGGCTCCCCATCTGCGGGGCGAGGGGGGGAGGCGGGGTGCAGCTATTTCGGTGGTCACTGAGAATGCAGCCCATCCCCCTCCTGCCCTGACACAGTGGGCCCTGGAATTGAATGGGAAGTGTCTCTGGTCAAAACCCTGGGCTCCTCTGCTGGGGGTAGCCGGGCTCCGGCTCAGGCTGGTCAGCCCTCATGTTACCCAACGTTTCCCTGAAGGGATCAGGAGCCTTAAGAGGGGGTATAAAAGTCCAGCGTCCAAGCCTCTCTGGTCGATGTCGGGCCGGTGACCTTGCCTTGTGAGCCTGTCTGGGAAAGGAGGACCTCATTGTCCCTGTCCAGGGCAGGCAGGGGAATAGGGGTCCAGGAACTTCGGGGGGAATTACCTGCTGGGCTGTCAATCAGTGCTGGCCAAGCCCGTTCTCCTGATCACCTCTGGACAGTGGAGAGTCACTGCTTTGAAGGCTGTTTGGAGGCTCAGCAGAGAGAGTAACTGGAGAAACATTCTCTAAGTTGAAAAAGATGATTACTCCTGATGTTATTAGCACAGCAGAGCCGGCAAAAAGAGAGGTGCTAAGGAAGAAGGAAGTGAAGTTTAAAATCAAATGTGTTTTGAACTGTCTTCTGCTGGACACACACCTGTGTTAGAGCAAAATGGTTTTAGGCATTTTCTTGAATGGGGTTAGTTCTATCAAGAAAGCAAATGGTTTTAGGCATTTTCTTGAATGGGGTTAGTTCTATCAAGAAAGCACCTACTAAGCGCTGGGCACTGGGCCCTAAGCCAGGGACGCTGAAAAATGCAAGAAAACACAAGGCAAGGTGTTGCCAAGGGTAGGCAGACAGGGGAAGACAATGCTCGGGTCCCTCGGGGTTTCTGCTGTGCCACCCCACCTCCTCTCCAGGATGTCTTGGCCATGAGTTCATTCCCATGCCACCCCATGAAGCCTTCCACAGTGTCCCTTGGCAGCTCCCCCTTGCATGCTCCACTGGCCTTGGGCCACTACGTCTCCATGTGCCCTCACCTGCTGCATCGTTATCCCTGCCATTTCTCTGCCTGAACACCTCCCCCAACGCATGCCTCCCTTCCTCCAGGTCCCTGGTCTGAACATGGCCAGAGTCCACCCTAATGAACCTGTGTGGACTGGCACCTGCCCCTCTCGTCCTGGTCTAGTTTCCTCCCTAGCAACCGTTACCAACTACCATAGTATATGTTTACTTGTTTTTCTTACCTTTCCCCTCATTAGAATTTAAGCTCTGTGGGAATTTTATCCCTATCTCTAGAGCAGGTACTCAGTAAAAATATGCTCAATGTTGAATAAAATAATTGATTTAAGAAAGATTTTCTGAGCATCTGGTATGGGCTGTGCCCCCTGATAGGTGGCAAGAATGCCAGGTGAATGAGACAGTCCCAGTCTTCTTCTGTTCAGAGCTCACAGCCCAGCAAGCAAGAGAAGGGTTAATTCAATAGGCACACAAATAAATATGTCATGACAAACCGTGCCAAGGAGAGGATGCTATGAGCAGAGTCTGATTCTGTGGGGGAGGGAGTGGTCATCAGGGAGGGCTTCCCAGTGTAGGTGACATTTGAGTTCTAAAGGATGCAGGAGAGTTAACTACACAAAGGAAGAACGTTCCAGATAGGGAAGTGAAGTCTGCGGCAGGGAGGAGCTCTGTTATGTGGGGTTATTGATAGCTAGTCCTTGTGACAGGAGCAGATGCCCCTTGCCACAGCATTAGAGAAAACCCCAGAACAGAGAACTAGAGCACCTCTGCACAGGAGGGGAGGTGCTGTCAGGTAACATTTCAAGAAGCCGGTTACTGTAGCTATGGCTGGAGTCACAAGTGGGCTGATCACTTTCATGCTCCTTATAATAGGTAGTATAGCAAAAGGAAGGAAGGAAGGAAGGAAGAAAAAGAAGAAAAAGAATATCAAGTGTTGGAGGATGTGGAGAAAGGGGAACCCTCGAGCAGTGTAGGGGGGAACATACCCTGCTGCAACCATGCTGGAAAACAGGGAGCTGCCGTATGAGCCAGCAATTCCGCCTCTAAGAACACACCCCAAATAACTGAAAGTAGGGACTCAAACAGATATCTGTACACCAATGATCATGGCGGCATTATTCACAGCAGCTACAACACGGACTCTACCCATCAGCTGACTCGTCCATCAGCTGAGGAACGATGGAATGTTACTCGGCCCTGAAAAAGGAGGGAAATTCTGACACAGGCTACAAGGTAGATGAACCCTGAAGATGTGATCCCAAGTGAGATAAGGAGACACAAAAGGACAAATATTGCCTGGGTCCACTCGCGTGGTGGACCTAGAGCAGTGAACTTCACAGACATAGAAACTGCAACGGCGCCTGCCACGGGCTGGGCAGGGCAGGGGGAATGCGAGGTGTTGGCTAAATGGATTCAGAGTTTTGGTTTGGGAAAATGAAGTTCTGGAGAAGGAGGGTGGTGATGGGCACACGGCGGTGTGAATGTACTTAGCTGTGCACTTAAAACTGGTTTAAATGGTAAAGTTTTACGTGACGTATATTTCACCACAATAAAAACCAGAAAGGAAAGGCACTGAGCTAAGAGCGATGAGGGAGGGCACAGAAGGGGTCCAATATGGGACGTCATGAGGCTTGGAAAGGGGAACATAAAAAGGAGGGGCATTTAACTTGTCCAGTGGGGGGAGAGGCGGGACAGAGTGGAAGGTGGTAGGAAGGATCCGGAAAGCTGTTGAGACCAGGCTCGGTCTAAACTGAGGTTTGAGTGGGAGCTGGGGCAGGTATGGAATATGTTCCACACAAGAATGGATGACATTCATGGATTTACTCAACTGAGCTGAGCCATTCAGGGCCCTGGGCGTCACGTTAAGAAGTTCAGTCTTTGTCCTGTAGGAAGGGGCTTTCACCAGGGATGACCTCCTTGTGCTTTAGGAAGAGCACTCTGGGGGCCCGGAGAAAGAGGGCACCCCCAAGGCAGTGGGGGTGAGAGCAGCAGATGTGGTCAGAGGTGCTGTAGCAGGTGAGATGGAAGGAAGCTGATGGAAGAGAGTTCCCTGGGCTCGGTCGCTGATGGCATATGAAGGTGTGAAAGCTGACTCCCAGGTTTCTGGCGTGGGTGAGGGGGCTGCCCATCGGGGGACCCCGGAAGGGAAGCAGGTCTGTGGGTAGCAAGTATGAGGAAGGCAGTCTTGGACGTGCGGAATTGGAAAAGCCCATCGGAGGTCCAGATGGAGATATCCAGGGATAGGGAGACTATAGTCTGGAGCTCTGGAGCGAAGTCTGCCTTGAAGATGTAGCCTGGGGGGTCGCCCACATCTGGAATTCAGATTCAAGCCCAGCAAGGCAGCTAAGGTGACCCGAGCATCACCTGCGGGAAAGAAGACATACCGGCGTGGTGCAGATGGTGCGAACATCCCCCACAAACCTCAGAGCACCAGAGGTCTGGACGCTCCCAAGGCTCTCTTCCCACTCTCTCCTGATTTCCTTCCTTCCCCTGCGGTTGTTCTTCCGGTGATCCTAGAAAGGGTTCTTATTCTCCTGCCTCCTCTTAAAATTCTATTAGGAGAGCTATTGCTGATACAATGTTACATAACAAACAGCCCCAAAATCTCAGAGGCTTATTGTAAAAGCTGTTTATTTCTTACTCACAGGTCTGCTGTCAGTCTGGGCGGCTCTGCTCCAGTCTGCTCCAGGGTCCCCCTTGCTGGGGCCCAGGCTGAAGGGCAGAGGCTGCCTGGTGTGTGTTTTCAGAGGGGTTGAACGGAGCACCAGCTGCCAAGCCGATCCATGCAAGCATCCGCCTGCTCCCCAGTCACGTGGCCACCCCAGTGCTCCCCAGTCACGTGGCCACCCCAGCATCGGCGCGGTGGGGAGGTATCTGCCTCCCATGGAAAAAGAGGTGGATATTTGCTACACAAGCTACCTACCATGAATGAGCTTCTCTCAGGCTCTGTCCTTGACCTTCACTTTTTGCTTTGGGCAAGTTTAGCCATGCCCATGGCATTGACCACACCTGAGCCTCCATGATGATTCCTGAATCCACCCCCTGGCCTAGATTTTTTTCTTAGTACCAGACCCCAACCCGCCACCATCTGTTTAGTTAAAAGGCATTCCCACCTGGATGTCCCCCAGGTGTTTCAAAGTCCCTGTGTCATGAACTGGACTCATTATTTCTCCCTATTCAATTCCTACCCACTCCCCATGTCTGTGCAGGACACCAACATCTAGCTGATTACCCAGGCCAGAGACCTAAGAGTGTGTCTTGTCTCCTTTTCTTCCTTGCCCACTGCCCCCTCTCCAGCACCTGGGTTGGTCAGCTAGATCTAGTAAGCATCCCACGTTTTTCTTTTCTTTTTTAAAAATATATTTTTTTAAGATTTTATTTATTTGACAGACAGAGATCACAAGTAGGCAGAGAGGCAGGCAGAGAGAGAGGGGGAAGCAGGCTCCCCGCCGAGCAGAGATTCTGATGTGGGGCTCCATTCCAGGACCCAGGATCATGACCTGAGCTGAAGGCAGAGGTTTTAACCCACTGAGCCACCCAGGCACCCCCAAAAGATTTTATTTTTAAGTAGTCTCTGCACCCAACATAGAACTCGAACTTACAACCCCACGATCAAGAGTCACATGCTCTACTGATGGAGCCAGCTGGGTGACCTGTAGGCCTCCCACATCCTGTCCACTACCACCCCCACTCTCATCACTGTGATCCAGCCCCAGATTATTGCACAACCCCCAGCAGATCTCTCTGCCTTCAGACTCTCTTCCAACCCTCCGGCCTCTCCTGGCCAGTCAGAGGGATGTGTTGAAGGCACAGATTTGACATGCTTTTTGCTCAAAACTCTTCAGTGGCCCACCTTCTCATACAAGATGAAGCCCAAGGTCCTCTGCAAAAAAGTTCAAGGTCCTTCGTAATCTGGCCCCTGCCTCCCTTTGCAGCCTGTTGCTCCCCATTGTCCTGAGCACTGGGGATGGATGTGCTCCTTGGAAGTTTGTAGCCTGATGGTGGAAGCACGCAAGTCTACCAGTACTTATGATACAATGTGCCAAGTGTCACCATGGAGGGTACAGGCCTCTGTGGGCAGAGTGCAGGGGTATTATGCTGGTCCAGTGGGTCACAGAAGGTGGCTAGGAGGAGGTGGCCTTCCTCAGACAGTGGGAATGGATGAGCAATCTCAAGGAGAAGCTGGAGAGAGAGCTCTGAGGAGCATCAGCAGGTCTGATGGAGGAGGAGCTGATGGAGGTGATGGAGGAGGCCTGTTCAGAGAAACCATGAGGAGGAAATCTGGGGGAAGGGGTGCCTGGGGAAGAAAATGTTGACTTTTAGATAGTGATCAAGCAGCAGAGAGCTCTGCAGAAACTGGATGACTGGTGAGGGCATTTTAGGGGAGCAATCCGGGCAGAAGCCTCATCACAGCAGTAGCAATGTGGGAAGGAAGATAGAGATAGCAGGTGCAGACAATTCTCTCTAGATGCTGGGCTGTGAAGGGGATCAGAGGCCAGTGTGCCAGGAGTAAGGAGCTTTGCTGTGTTTTGGATGAAGATGAGAGAGACTGGATCCTGTGTAAATGCTGATTGGAAGGAGCGAGTAGAGAGGGAGAGGCCAAGTGTACTGGAGAGTCAGAGGACAACGTTATAGTGAGGTCCCTGAGAAGGTGGGAAGGGAAGGGGCTCAACACAGCTGGAGGGCCTCCTTCACTCGCCTCTGGGAACGCAGAGATGAGGAGACCCAGCCTGTGCCCTCCGGATACTCTTGGTAGGGGTACCTCGGTGGCTCAGTCAGTTAAGCACCCAACTTCCTATTTGGGCTCAGGTCATGATTTCTGAGTCATGAGATCAAGCTCCGAGTCAGTCTCCACACCTAGTGTGAATTCAGATTCTTTCTCCCCCTCTCCCTCTGCTCCTCCCTGCTCATTCTCTCTCTGTCTTAAAAAAAAAAAAAAAAAAGATGCTCATGGTCTAGGAGTGGAGGCTGGGTCTTTGCCAAGGAAGTAAACCTGGAACAGGGGCTTTGAAGGTTGAGTAAGAGTCTGCTAGACAGAGCAGCAGTGGTGAAGGGATCCCAGGCAAGAGGACAGCATGAGGCATGGGGGTTGGGGGAGTGGCATGGCGACAGGAGAGGGGGGTCAGGGTGCTTCCCACACCCTTCCACATTGACTTCATGGGCACCCACCTTGGTCACCCATGGATCCTGAGGGAACACAAGGACTGGGTCATGTCCACCTCTGTCTGGCCCAATACCCGGCTTCCACCAGTGTTGAGTAACAAAGGCTCCGCTTCGGACAGAGGAAGTCTATCCTGAGGATGATGTTGAGGGGATAGCAAGGATTCCTCTGGGGGTCATCGCCTCTCTCCCTTAGCGCTGGACACTGTCCTAGGCAGGCCCCAGTTAGTGCCCCAGTAAATGTCAGCTATGTCCCCAGAGGCCCAGTGTTCCAAACCTCCTTTCTAGCCACCCTCTGAGGCCACCGGGGGAGGAGGTGTGGGAGCGCCCTCTCCCCTAACTATCTGGGGCACCCAAAGCAGAGCTTACAGGCTCATTCTCCGATTCTGAGCCCCGTTTCCACGGAAACAGACATCGGCAACCATCAAAGTCCCAGCTTTCAAACACGAGTCTCTTCCAAAACTTACGCTCACGTGATTCATAGACCTCACAATTGTGGGGGCTGCAGGGGCCTTCCAGAGCATCCCACCCTCCCTGTGATGTGAGGGCAGAGTCAGGGCTAGAACACCAGGCCCTGGCTCCCCGCTCGGTGCTCCGTCCTTTATCCAGTGCTGCCCCGACTCGAGAGAGCTCACAGCCATCCTGACCCATTGACCAGGGCCTCAGTTTGCCCATCCATCCATCTAAGGAGGAAAAAGTACCAGGAATCAACACACATCTGTTGGGCACCCCAGATTCCTGCCAGCTCAGTGCAGGGGTGCCCAGAACAATGGGCACAGGGGCAGGGGTAGTCAGCCTCTCTTCCAAGGCTGAGGTCACTAGAACACGAGACCTGCTTCTTGGTCCCTGAGGGCTGGGATCCTGCTTCCGAGGACTCTGGGAGGAGGAACTGGAAGGACACAGGTCACCCACAGGCACTGATTCACAGGAAAGGGGTTTGCTAGGCAGTGTCCTCTGGGCTCTGCCTCTCTCCGCCTCTGGAACCCTTTCTGCCAGTTCTGCTCCTGATCCCTGCCCTCTCCTCTGCTGCATCTTGCAGTCTGTTCCTCAGTCTCTACATCCCTGTCTGTCTCTCCTTCCTCTGTCTCTATGTCTTGACCCATCTCTGTCTCTGGATCTCTCCATACTGTTCCCTCTCAGTCCCTTTCTATGGGCTTCTCTGGGTTTCTACCTGTGTCTGTGGATTTCTCTCTTCTCCCACCTGAGAGACACATGAGGACAGGGATTTTGTCTCTTTTGTCCACTGTCAAATCCCACCGTCTTGGACGGTGCCTGGCACATAGTAGGTACTCAGCAAGCACTTGCCAAATGAATGATGTCTTTACATGTCTGTCTGTTTCTCACCCTTCCAGCCTGTGTCTGCCTCCCTTCTCTGTCCTCTCTCTCGTCCTCATCTGCTGCTGTTGTGTCTTTGGACTTCTGCTTCTCTCTCCCCCTTTCTTTCTTTGTCTTTTTCTTTCACTCCGTCTCTCTCATTCTCTCTCCCTCTCTCCCTGTTCTGTCAGTGGCTGCTGGACTCTTTTACACATGGGGGCATGCGTGTGAGCATACCCACACACACACACCCCCACACACACCCATCTGCAGCATTTTTTCCTGTAAATGTTTCCTAGGTTGATGTGGGTTTAGGAAACCTAACTTCAGTACTGCAGCTCCAACCCTCGCGGTCACCATGCACTCCCCCATCCCCCTAATTACTGTCACAAACAGGACCAGGTGTCCAGCCCCATAGCAAAACTGGGAGGTTGGCAAATTTGTTTCCAGTGCCTTCAGCTGGTTCCTGGGTCACCGTTTCCTTCTGCCCAGTGTCTCTCCTGAACAGCAAGACCCCCAGGGGCTGAAATATTGGACCCTCCAATGATCTGCTGTAGAAAAGGTTCTGAGACCAGCCATTCACAGACCTGGTATTACCCTAGTCGCTGTCAGACTCCTTTGGGACCTGTCTAAAAATTTGTTCTCTGGGGCACTAGGGGAAGATGAAGGTTTTTGCCTCCAGGAGGAGGTGTGTTACGCCCCTAGATGCATAGGAAGGCAGTAAGTGGAGGTTTACAGAAAGAGGTTTATGCCCCCAGATACCAAGCTCGCAGATAGCCCCCTACCCAACAGACAGCGTGATGTGACCATGGGAACGTGGATATGGAGACCAGCAGAAGACCTGTTTCAGTCTTACCTCTACTCCTTATTTGCTGTGTGGCCTTGGCAAACCACTCAACCTCTCTGAATCTCAGCTTCTTCATTTGGAAAATGGGGGTCATGCTGTCGTCCTGTTGGAGTGAGATTCAGAGCGAGGTATATAAACCATTTCACACATAGTATGTGCTCAGTGCATGATCATTTCAATTGCCCCCTCAGCATGTTGGATATGCCAGGAAAGATGGAGCCAAGACGCAGTACATGTCTATATAGCACTAGTTCCTGAGCTGGGGCTGTAGGCCAGTCTTGTGCAATGATTACTAGCTCTAACTTTGGGGTCAGAGGGGTCACTTACTGCTGCGTCACTGACCTTCTCTAAGCCTTGGTTTCCTCTTCTGTAAAATGAAGGTCATCACATCAACAGTTTAGGGGGTTTTGGAGGATTAAATTAGATAATAGCTATAAAGTGCTTGGCCAGGTGTGTGATCAGGTATGTGATCAGGAAACATTAGATGCTACTAGTTTTCTAAATGTTAGCTTGTTGGCTGTCACGATGACCCTAAAAGTACATGTTCTTTCGCCCATCTTCCAGGGGAGGCAGCAAAGCTTGGATGGAAGGGGCAATTTACCAGTTCAGCCAGCTAGCAGGAGACAGGGTTAGGACTGGACTCCAGCCTCCTTCTTGGCATTGTCACTATTTCAACCTCTCTTTCCCTTCCAGAGCTGCCCAAAACCCGAAGCTGGGTCCTAGCTCATAAGTCGTCCCTGAACATGCTCCTGTGTGCCCCCTCACCAGGCAGTGCTGTGACTGCATGAGGAAGCAATATGTGGAAGCAAAATCCCTGCCCTGAGAAGCTCATTGAGGACAGCGCAAGCTCTTGAACTTGACATGGAACCACAAATGGGAGAGGAGCTGGTGGGGGTGGAGAGGGAAGGAGCCATGAATGATGGAACATGTGAAATCCTTCAGAAAAGAGTGTCTGCTGCTGTGCTTTTCAGGAAATGTTATTCACGAGTGTGGTTCATCTTATACACTGGCGTGGAAACAAGAATAGTAGGCGAGGCACCCCACCGGCACTCCAAGGCCTCCCAAGGAGGAAGGAAGAGAGGGAGGCTTTGCTCACAAGAATTATCCTGGAGACAGCGAGGGGTTCTCAAGGCAGAAACCCCAGATGGGCACACCTGGAGTCTGCTCCCTCCATGGCTAGGTCCCCCAGATGCCTTGAGGTAGGATCCAAACCCAGTGGGCAGCCTGGAGTGGGATGAGCTAGCTTGGTCACAACATCTGGACAACATATGCCCCATTCTGTCCCCTAAATGGCTCAATTCCAACCATGGGATGAGATGACTAACTGAGCCTTCCTGGGGTGGGGGGGGGAGGTGAATGGAGGGGTCCTTCTGGAAAGAGGGCAGGAATAAAAATTATCAGCAGTGTCTTTAGTTGATAGGAATACCTGAAAACACTAACCACCACCACCACCACCCCCTGCAATTTTTATATTTTTCCAGCTTGTCAGAGCTCTGAGTCACCCTCTAAGTGAAGAGATTCCCATGTCTAGGTGCTGGCTGGCTGGCAGATGCCAAAACAAATCAAAGGCCTAGAAGCAGAGTGGTTGGCTGGGTATAGCAAGGTGCTGGGGCAGTATTGTAGCTGAGGAACTGTCACTTCTTAGAAGATGAACTGTCTTCTGAGCAGCAACTTTACTAGCATTTATTTATCCTCAGCCACTCTGCAAACATGATTCCAGTTCAAGGAGCTTGCAACAAAGAGATTCCATTCCAGGCTTTTTAAAAAGAAAAAGAAGAAGAAAAAGCAAGACTAGGGAAAAAAGAAGAGAATGGAAATGAGCAGCACATATGCTGTGACCGAGCACTGGATGAAGCTGTAAGTTCCCTACCGGCCAAAGCAAAAAGGGAAACATGATCACTTAAGGAACTCTTGACATAAAGAGGGTAGAAACTGACATTTGTTGAGTACAATCTAGGATTTTTAACAGATAGCCTCTCATTTCCTTCCTAGTACCCATGCCAGGAAGCCATGGTCAGTCCCATTTTCTGGGAAGGAAAGTGAATCTCAGATGTTGCCGTGGGTTCTGTGCTAGTGCCTCACTGAGATTCCCTGTCCTGGACCAACAGCCTCATCCCACAGCTCCTGGGACTTTGGCTGCTGCCAGCCTGCAGTAATATTCCTCCCTGGGAGTCTGGCTGCAGGGAAGTACTTCATCCAAAGTCACATGCCCTTCCAGAGGAGATTTCTACTCCTACTCTAAGGATCTAGAAGTCCCAACAAGCTCATGTTTCCATCAGGGGACACAGGGAGAGTTCCAATGAACTTTAAACAGTGGCTGCTGCCTGATTATTTTTGAACTCCTTGAGTTAAGAGATCATCTGCAAGGAAAAGAACCCCCAAGCTAGCAGAGGTAATTGACCCTGGTCAAAAGGAGATGATACAGCCACACGGTTAAGCAACAAGAGCAGGGGAGAAGGTGTGTCATGCCCAGGTGATTTCCAGGGGTGTCCTTTGTGCTATTTGCCCAGTTTTAATGGCACATGGACAAGTCAAGCAGGTCATGGTAACACAGGGCTCAAACCCTTTGTGGTGCAGGTCTGGGTCTCCACCATGAAAGCTCCCTAGGTGAGAAGAGACACTGGCAGAGAAAGTGAGGACACTCCAGGTGAGATGGTGTAAGGGCAATCACCAGTATCCATTATGACCTTGAAGCTTCTGCAGCTAGTGAGGTGGTTCATCCCACTAACCCTTCTCTTTTAAGTCTCCCGGGAAACAAAGCCAACCAGAATCCCTGTGAAGTGATTTCCATGTGGGTCAAACTTCATGGCAGCCAATGAATCAGGACAGGGCGGGGGATGGACTGTAGTGGATGCTCTGGTCGTCCAACCCAGATTTCCTCTTCAAGGCACACCACCCCTCCTCAGCTTGAGATAGTGACACATGGGTCCTCACCTGATGTTACCCTCCCCCCACTCCCAAAGGTGTCTTAACATGGAGCTGCAGTGCCTGCTACCTTGCCTTTTCTGGGACATTTCTGAAGGACCATCCCAGCTCCAAGTCTCTCTGTAGGATCAACCGAGTTTTCAATTATAGCCACATTGCTGGTCAGTTTCTGCCTCCTACCAATCCTGCCTTCCTATCTGCCTTACAGGCACATCTTCCAAGAGCACTTCACAATAAACCTTGGGCTGCAACTCTCAAAGTCAGGATTTCTTTCCAGGGAACCCATTTTTTTTTTTTAATAGTCTCCACACCCAGCATAGAGCCCAGTGCAGGGCTTCAACTCATGACCCTGAGATCAAGACCTGAGCTGAGATCAAGAGTCAGACACTTAAAAAAAAAAAAAAAAAAAAAAAGAGTCAGACACTTAACTGAGCCACCCAGTGACCTCCACCACCAGGGAAACCAATCTTAAGTAGACATGTTGACAAACTTGCTCAAGGTAACAGCGCAGATAAACATGCTCCCCCTTATGTCATGGAGGCAGATTCTCAAGGAGACAAAAGTGTTCTTGCATTAAATTATAAAATTTTAATTATTTGAGAGTCAAATGGTTTAAAATGTGTACACTAGGGCGCCTGGGTGGCTCAGTGGGTTAAGCCGCTGCCTTCGGCTCAGGTCATGATCTCAGGGTCCTGGGATCGAGTCCCACATCGGGCTCTCTGCTCAGCAGGGAGCCTGCTTCTCTCTCTCTGCCTGCCTGCCTCTCTGTCTACTTGTGATCTCTCTCTGTCAAATAAATAAATAAAATCTTTAAAAAAAAATGTGTACACTATTTATAAGACAAATTCCCAGTTTTCCAGGTGCTTTTGTTGCATAATCAACTACCCCAAACGTAGTGGTGTAAACAATGACTCTTCTATGATGCTCAGGGATTGCTGAGACCTTAGACGGGGTACAGTGGGGGTGACTGGTCTCTGCTCTGTCTGGGAACTCAGCTAGCAAGACCCCAATAGCTGGAGGCTGGAATCTTTTGGAGGTTTCTTCTCTTACACATCTGGCACTTAGGCTAGGATGACTCAAAAGTTGGGCTCAGTATATTGTAACTTGGGCATTTTACTCCCTGGCATCTGGGTTTCAAAAGGGAGAATCCTGAGAAAGAGCATTCCCCAAAGCCAAGGAAAAGGTACATGACTGTATGACCTTGCCTCAGAAGGCACGGATTGTCCCCTCTACTGTACTCTCCTGGTGAGAGCTGCACAAGTTCACCCAGATTTCAGGGAAGAGGATGTAGACCACACCCTTTGATGAGAGGAGTATCAAAGAATTTGCAACCATTTATTTCTTGAAACCAAATACCATTGGTAGGGATTTATCAAAGGAAACAGATATACTTGTCTAACATCTATGTAAAAGGAAGTTTACCACAACATTGTTTATAATGCTGAAAAATTGCAAACAATCTAAATGCCCAATGACCCATAGGGATCGGTTAAATAATTTGTAGTACAGTGTGTCAATACTATGAAATATTATGTAGCTATTTTAAAAAATAATACGATATGATGGAAAGATTTTTATACTATATTGTGAGATGGAAAAAGTTGGTTGTAGGCAGGGTATAAGGGTTGCTACACCCTGATTTAAAGAATAGTTTTTTTATTACAGAAATTTTTTTTAAAGATTTTATATATTTATTTGACAGAGAGAGACACAGCAAGAGAGGGAAGACAAGTAGGGGGAGTAGGAGAGGGAGAAGCAGGCTTCCTGCTGAGCAGGGAGCCCAGTGTGGGGCTTGATCCCAGGACCTTGGGATCATGACCTAAGCCGAAGGCAGACGCTTAACTGACTGAGCCACCCAGGCGCCCCTCTCCTTTTAACCCAGAAAGGATTTGATCAGATTCACCATCTCAATGGCGGCAGAGAAAAGAGATGAAAAGAGCTGTTTCCTCAATGTTTTTGAACACTATACAGTGTTCATCTTGCCGCCATGCCAAGTGAGATAATGGCTTTCCTGATTGTGTAAGCCAATGAGCAAAAGGATGTCTTGTTATTTGCAGCTGAAAGCATGCCATTGCAGAACATTCCAGGTACCAGGAGTAGATGAGGGAGAATGGGCTGCAGTTCCGTGTGGCTTCAGGAGAAGATAGATGGAGAGGAGGAACGCCAAGGGCTGACAACAGAGAGGTTAATAGGGCCAGGTCATGACAAGATTATGCCATTGAAGCTTCCAGGACCTCGTCCTGAGGGCAATGGGGAGCTGGCCAAGAGTTTTATTATTTCTTTAATTTTTTATTTTAAGTAAACTCTACACCATGCTTGGGGCTCTGACTCAGAACCCTAAGATCAAGTGTTGTCTGCTCTCCCAACTGAGCCAACCAGGTGGCTCTGGCGCAGGAATTTTAAACAGTGAAGTGATTTGTTCAAATCCACATGAGGAAAACCACTCTTGTAGCAAAGAACAATTTGCAGGACAGAGAGAGAGAGACAAAAAGAGAGAGAGAGCAAGAGCACATGCAGGAGTGAGCGTGAGGAGATAGTTGGTGTACTTATAGGCGAGGGCAGAGAGGTGGGAGCAGGAGAAAGTCAAAGAGGTGGGAAAGGGGCAGAGCTGCCAGGCTGGGTGAGCAACTGAGTGTGGTAGAGGGGAGGGGGATGGGGCTCATGCCAGGGTTCAGGCATGGGCATCTGGGGGAACAGAGGTGCCATGCACTGAGAAAGGCCATGCAAGAAGAGTTGTGTGGGCAACAAAGCTTGGTTTGGATGTGGTCTGTGCATGGTGCCCCAAGATGCTAGCAGTGTAGAGAAGGCTGCTGAGAGGCATCTGTTACCTTTCTTCTGATAGCCACCTCGACTGGCTTTGGAGAACCATCCCCCAGACACTAGGTAGAGGCTTTGGGGCTTGGGGGTGGTGGTGTCTGCCATCGATTGGTCTAAAAGGTGGACCGTGATCAAGCCTGGACAATTAAATCGTCTCCCTGGAATCCAAACCTTAACTTGTCTCACAATTGAACCATTCATCCCCATCTGGTCTCCCTTGAACTTAGTGACTGGGCAAGGGCTTCTGTGCAGGAAATGTATTTGGGAAGTAACTCCAAGGAGCAGGAGAGAGGAACTGGGAAGAGAAATCTAATTCAAGGTTATCACATTGGATGCTCCAACCCACCGGAAACTTCTGAGGAGGAAAGCATGTCTCAGAATAGTCTGCAAGAGGGGGGCGGGGAGATGTGAAGGGAGAGGCCAGCATCCATTGGCCCCTGAGCCCACTGGGTAAGGGTGGACACCCCTGCGTCCCTGGCTTGCCCATACAGGCATGCCCAGCAGGCTCCCACTGGGACCTCAGGTGGCAGCATCAGGAGAAGCTGGGGCAGAAGTGAGAGGATGCAGTGCATCTCACTAGGAGATGAGACACTGCCCTTGCAAACTGGGTCAAAACCTGTACAGGAAAGACCACAGAGGCAGCATGGGTGGGGCGGAGTGGAGCGGGGGCACGGGGTGTGGGTAAGGGGATGTGAGCCAGGGCACAAGAGACGTCTGTCATGGCCCCAAAAGGCTGTTGGGTCCTGATGTCTGGGTTTCCAGCAATCTTCCTCCCGTGTTCCCTCCAAGGCCTAGCAGTCCAGCTTTTCTCTCGGTTCTATAAACCACACCGTAATCTTCCAGAGAGTTCCTTTTGGGCTCACATTAGCCATAGTTTCTGTGGCTTATGGGAGAAAAATGCTAATGGATGGAGTACCTGAGTTCACAGAGAGCAAACAAAAACTTGTGGAGAAAGTAACACAACATTTTCCTGTACTTTCTCTTCAAAGGTCCCTTGACAAAATCAGAGGGCTGAGGCTTGTCTCCTAAGGGCATAGCCTTCCTCTGAATCTGAGGAAGAACTCGAACCTTATGGGGAGAGCATACAGATATGCTTGCCTCTATCACCCATGCTTCTTTCTGAGAACAGCAAAGATGGCCTGTATCGCCTCAAAAGCCCTGGGTGGGTGAACTCCTAGGCCGAAAGAGGGTCTTCATGGGAAAGCTTCTAGGAGTGGGTCTGCTTAGACCAAGGTCTTGACCCTGAGTAAGGGGCTTCAGGAGTTTATGGGCACAGAATGGAATTAACACTGCAAGTGAAGCATGAGCCGCTGTGTGTGTGGACGCATGTGTGTGCGTGTGTGCACCAGCTTCCACAGTGGAGACAGGGCCAGTGGTCACCGACCCCATGTCACTTTTGGGAAACCATGAAGAAAAGGCTGGGAGAGAAGACATCTTGGCAAATAAAGACAAATTGGTGGAATACAGACATACCAAGCCGTGTGTTCAATTTTTTTTTTTTTTTCCTGTTCTAAGGGCAGTAAGCTTCGATATCAGGTACCTGCATCCTCACAGGAGCTCCAAGTCTAATAAAGCTGACAGATACAAATATTGAGTTGAATAGGAAATCATAAGAGCTAAGATAGAGGGACACACAATGGAGTATTTTATCATGGGAAATCCAGAAAGACTGTCTAAAGGAGGAAGTACCTGGCCGGGTCTTGAAGGATGGGGAGGAGTGAGTGTCCAGGCAGACAACAGGGAGTAGGGAATGGCAGATGGAGAATCAGCAGGGTAAAATCCCGGAGCGGAAAACAACACCGTGCCTTGGGGGACCCTGAGGGAGGTAATGGTAGGAGGTAGCAAGGGATTTCGTACTTGATCCAATAGGAAAAGGGGAGCCTTTGAGAATATCATTTGGGAAATAAGACTATTGTATGCAGATTTTTATATATTTTAAAGAAAAGGTGTGTGATATAAAAAAGTTTTTTTTTAAAGTTCAAGTGGTACAGAAAAAGTGGAAAGTGCAAGCCCTTGCTGTCTTCTCCTCCCACCTAAACCTTAACGCAGCCTTAATAGCTAACTAGCTTGCAGTTAGCCATTTCCTGTGTATCCTCCCAAATGCTTTCTAGATGCCTCTACACACATTCACAGATATATCCTTTTTACTTCTAACAAATGAGTTTATGTTCTATGTGCTATGCCGTGTACCTTGCTCTTTTATCTTAACAATACATCCTAGACCTCTTCTCATGTTACATAAGGGGACATATCCTTCTTTGTAACAGCTTCATTGCACTGTGTAGCACAGGGAAACAAATCACCCTCCAAAATCATCGTGCCCATTTCCATAGTCCCGAAGCACAAGTCAATGTTTCGGTTAGCTTTCCTCCCTGTCAACATTCTTGCAGTCTTTTTCATCTCGACGGTCTGATATCTCATTGACAGTTTTGACAATCTGGTATCTCTTTGTTTTAATTTATGTTAATTAATTTAATTATAAGAGAGGTTGCTCATCTTTTTACTGCGTTTATTGACCATTTGTTTTTTCTGCAAACAGCTTATTCGTATCCTTTATCTGCTTTATATCAACTTATAAAAATTATTTATATTTTGGGGCGCCTGGGTAGCTCAGGTGGTCCAGTGGCCGACTTTTGATTTCTGCTCAGGTTGTGATCTCGGGGTCCTGGGATCAAGCCACTCATTGGGCTCCATGCTCAGTGGGGAGTCTGCTTGGAGTCTCCCTCTCTTCTCTCTGTCCCTTCCGGGGATGTTCACACCATCCACATGCAGAGCCCCTGGCAGGGATGCAGGCACCCCAATTTTATGTGGAGCCCTAAAAAAGGGAGCGTTCCTCAGTCAGTAAACGTGTATTCTTCTAGAAGCACTAAGGCAGGGTGGTGGCCCCCTATATTATTTTGCCTGTTCAGCATTCATTCCCCTTCTTTGGTGACAATGCTTGCTTTTTCCCTTTCAGGAACTCACTCTGTCTTACTCTTGGCTCCAAGTGAGGCGGAAACCTCAGGCTCCCTGGCCAATCAGAGCATTCTATGGCCCTGAGCACAGTGATTGGCTCTTAGGCAGTCACATGATCCACATCAGGCCAATGAGAGGAAGACCTGGGATTCTTGGCAGAGTTACCAGGAGAGAAATGCTGCTTTTCCATGGGAATTACCAAGCGGTAGAATGTAATGGTTATTAATATATCTGTACATATATTAGATATTAAATATCTTTTGAGTTTGCTTACAGGATTTTTGCCATATCGAAGTTCATAGTTTTCTATGTTCTCAAATTTATCATTCATTTCTTTAACAGCTTTTAGGTTAATGTCATCCTTAAAGGTCTGTGCCCATTCCTAGGTTATGAAATAATTCATCAGTGTTTTCCTCCAGCACTTTTTTTTTATAAAGTCTTTTTTTTTTAAGATTTTATTTATTTATTTGACGCAGAGAGAGAGATCACAAGTAAGCAGAGAGGCAGGCAGAGGGAAAGGGGGAAGCAGGCTCCCTGCCAAGCAGAGAGCCCGATGCGGGGCTCGATTCCAGGACACTGAGATCATGACCCGAGCCAAAGGCAGAGGCTTTAACACACTGAGCCACCCAGGCGCCCCCCTCCAGCACTTTTTTAAGAAAAGTTTTACTTTTTTATTTTTTTATGCCATCTTCACCCCTGCATGGGGCTCAAACACGACTGTGAGATCAGGACTACCATGCCCCACTCACTGAACCAGCCAGGCGCCCCTCCTCCAGCACTTTCTGATTTCATCATTTATGTTAAAATCTTGATTCTGGGGCACCTGGGTGGCTCCGTCATTGGGCATCTGCCTTCAGCTCGAGTCATGATCCCAGGGTCCTGGGATTGACCCCCACATCAGGCTCCCTGCTCAGTTGTAAGCCTGCGTCTCCCCCTCTCACTTCCCCTGCTTGTGTTCCCTCTCTCCCTGTGTCTCTCTGTCAAATAAATAAATAAATAAAATCTTAAAACAAAACAAAACAAAACAAACAAACAAAAAAAAAAAAACTGTGACCAGGGCCAGTGAAAATGTGGTGGCTTGGGCATGCTCATGGGTGCTGCTGGGACTCTACCTGGATCCAGCCCTTTTGGAGGGGAGTGTGGCAACCTGTGCCAAGAGGATTCATGTGCTTTGACCCTAAGTCCACTTCTGGGGCTTAACCTGAACAAATCATCAGAGAAGTGGACATTTACATACTAGGGAGTTCATCCCAACAAAATTAATAAGAAAGAAACATTGAAACAGTTGTAACAGCCATACGTTATGATTAGATAAATTAGTAATGCTTCAGTTAAATTACAGAATATTTTATGGCCATTAACAATCATGTTTTAAAGAAATAGCGTTAGGGCGCCTGGGTGGCTCAGTTGGTTAGGCCACTGCCTTCGGCTCAGGTTGTGATCTTGGAGACCCAGAATCGAGTCCCACATCGGGCTCCCAGCTCTGCAGGGAGTTTGCTTCTCCCTTGGGCCTTGACCCCTCTCATCTCTCACCCACTCTCTCTCTCAAATAAATAAATAAAATCTTTTTTAAAAATAGTCAATGTTATAGAAAATGTTTATGATATAATTTTAGGTGAAAAACATAAGAATATAAGGTGCTTACATAGTATGAGACATTCCCCCCCTAATTTGTATCGCATGATGTGTGTGTCTGTGTGGAATATATATATCAGAGTTAGGAGCTCTGAATTTGAGTGAGTCACATTTCCTCTCTATAAGTTGATTTTATCTTCTGTCAAATGGGGCACTGGGGTACTTACCTCATAGGGTTGTTGTGGAATTGAATAACATTGAACAATGACAGCAACAAAAATATGAAAAGGAATTAAAGACCAAAAAAAAAAAAAAAAAAATGCCATGCCAACATGATGGGGTTGCAGATGTTTGGATTTTCTTCTTTACAATATTTTGGTACTTTTCAAGTTTTCTAAAGTAGTACTATAATTAAGAAATAAGAGAATGTGTTTAGGTAAGTGAGCAAATTGTTTCTATTGTTCTTTAAATAACAAGTTACATGGCTTGCATGTAAATGATTGAATTTTATATGAAAATATTAAAAATTTGAAAATACAGGGACGCCTGGGTGGCTCAGTCGGTGAAGCCGCTGCCTCTGGTTCAGGTCATGATCCCAGAGTCCTGGGATAGAGTCCCGCATCAGGCTCCTTGCTCTCTCTCTCTCCGCCTCTGCCTGCTTCTGTCCTCTCTCTTTCTCCTTGACAAATAAATAAAATCTTAAAAAAAAATTGAAAATACATTCTAATAGTCAAAAAATGTTTAAAGTATCTGTATACATGAGAAGAGAGTTATTTGCTGTCCCACAGCAACCCCCAGGGCCCATCTGTGGGTGCCACTGTTACCATTTTGTTACATTCCTTTTTCCTAATGTGATTTTGGAGATTGAAAAAGGTTCCACACCTGGTGACTTTATTTGGATCTTACAGAAACCTAATTCAAAGTGGCTTATGAAAAACAGGACATTTTTTGGCTCAAGTAGCTGAAAAGCTCAGGACTAGTGCTAGCTTTGGATCTGACTGGGTCCAGGGCCTCCAATATTACCTTGACCTGTGTGTTTCTAACTTTTGGCTCTGCTTTCTTTGGCGTGGGCTTCATTCGCAGACAGGATCTTCCCAGAGAAAGCCTCAAAGATGGCCACAGTGGTTCCAGCCTTACATTCTACCGCTTGGTAATTCCCATGGAAAAGCAGCATTTCTCTCCTGGTAACTCTGCCAAGAATCCCAGGTCTTCCTCTCGTTGGCCTGATGTGGATCATGTGACTGCCTAAGAGCCAATCACTGTGCTCAGGGCCATAGAATGCTCTGATTGGCCAGGGAGCCTGAGGTTTCCGCCTCACTTGGAGCCAAGAGTAAGACAGAGTGAGTTCCTGAAAGGGAAAAAGCAAGCATTGTCACCAAAGAAAGGGGAATGAATGCTGAACAGGCAAAATAATATAGGGGGCCACCACCCTGCCTTAGTGCTTCTAGAAGAATACACGTTTACAGACTGAGGAACGCTCCCTTTTTTAGGGCTCCACATAAAATTGGGGTGCCTGCATCCCTGCCAGGGGCTCTGCATGTGGATGGTGTGAACATCCCCGGAAGGCTTGAGTGTTGCTCAGCCCTCGTCCCAGCGGCTGACACTCACGTAGCTTCACACTGCCTGAGCTGGTGAGTTTTTTAAGTTACTTTGGGTTTCAGTGAATCAAGTGCACATTTTAAAAAGAGAGCAAAGTTTGCTATGTGTCATAAAAGGCTAGGAGAACAGGACTGGGTGGGGAGAGAGGCTGTGGGGGAGGACAGAATGAGAGTCAGGAAACTTTAGCTCGTGGCTCAGGGCAAGAAGGGACCCATTTTCTGAGGGACAACCCTAAGCCAGACACTTCCACAAATGTACAGATGTACTCTTCACACCCACCCAAGAGGGATGTGATATTAGTATACCCATTTTATAGATGAGGGAACTGAGGCACAAGGAAGGAGAAACACTTGTCAAAGCCACTCAGGGAACAGTAGTTAAAAAAAAAAAAAAAGTGGGGTGGGACTCAAGCACAGGTCCATCTGCCTTCCTTTTTTTCTGCTCTATTTTGCTGGCTCAGGAACTCACAGAGACTCTTTCAGATTTCAAATGGAACCCAAAATTCTATCCCTAGTTCCAGCCCTCTCCAAATATTTCTTCCTACAACAGGTAGAGCTAACCAGGAGGCTGAACTCTCCAAGCAATGTTAACAGCCCCGTTTGTTATATTGGTCTGCTATATTAGCAACCTCTTCTCTCCCTTACTCACTTCTGTTTGCCACCTACCACCTCTGCAACTACATCCCTTCCTCTGTGCCTCAGTTTCCCAGGGAAGAACTCTATTGCTGCTACAGTCCAAGTAGAAGAGAACTCACCCTCTTTATTAATCCATTCATTTGACTGTTTATTCATTCAACAAACGCTCAGTAAGCTTATATTGCTGTCAGGCTTGTGATGAGAGCTCAGTGAGACAGCTCCTGCCCTCAGGGAAATTTGTCATCTAGTAATGGTAGGGGAGGCCAATCACAGCATGTGAGCAAGTTGTTATCAGTGCCATGAGATCTGTAGGGCACCTAACTCAACCCAGGCAGCTGCGATAGGCTGGGAGCCAGGGAAAGCGTTCTGGAAGAGGTAACACTTGAGGATGCCTTTATTTATTTATTTATTTATTTAAGGATTTATCTATTGAGGGGCACCTGGGTGGCTCAGTAGGTTAAAGCCTCTGCCTTCTGCTCAGGTCATGATCCCAGGGTCCTGGGATTGAGCCCCACATTGGGTTCTCTGCTCCGTGGGGAGCCTGCTTCCTCCTCTTCTTCTGCCTGCCTCTCTGCCTACTTGTGATCTCTATCTGTCAAATAAATAAATAAAATCTTTAAAAAAAAGGATTTACCTATTGAATTGAGAGTTAGAGGGAGAGTGATCGAGGAAGCAAGAGAGAGAGCAAGCGTGAGCAGGGGGAGGGGCAGAGGGAGAGAATCCTAAGCAGACCACCCCCCCCAACCAAGTGTGGAGCCTGCTGTGGGGCTCCATCCCACAACACTGGGATCAGGACCTGAGCCGAAATCAAGAGTCAAACATCCAGCCGACTAAGCCACCCAGGTGCCCTTAGGACGCTGGGACAGAATGTCATATTCATGTCTATCATTTTCAAATAATCTTCTTCTTCACTTTTCTTTTTGTATTTGGAGTGATTCTCCCTAATGAGTCCCACCTTCCCAAGATAGAAGATGGAACACCAAATCCGAACTTCTCTTGCACATTGAAGGCAGACATGTGACGTAGGCTCTGCATACGCATTTGTCCAGAACTTCGATCCAGGACAGAGCGACATGAGGGCATAGCACCTTACTGGAGCAGGTGGTATGGGGGACAGCCGGCGTGGCAGGGCTGAGTTCCTGACACACATGTGGCATAGCTGCTTGTAACACAGCCACACCAGCTGCCACTGATGTTGAGGTGCTAGCTTCAGTGTTGGTAGTGGTGGCAACAGCATGTTCTCCAATGGCCAGTTCTGCAGTGTGTCCCGAGGAGTGAGGTGCATTACCAAGTCTGTTCCTCTCGCTCCTGATGACTCTCTGAACTCCCTCACAACCTGCATTGCACCCCAATTCTGGTTTTGCGTGCCTGACTGGATTCCGTTGCTGAAAACCAAAAGTGCAGCATGAAATGCAGAGGGAGGCAATGTCATGGGGGGCGATGACATGTAGCGGGGCCAGATCATGGAGGACCAGAACCAGCTCAGGGGTTAGGCTGCCGGCAGCAGGGAGCTCCCAAAGGATGCTGCAGAGGAGGGGCAAGGCCTGGGCACCACTCTGTGGAGGCCAAGGGGAACATGGATACACACTTAGAAATCACGAGGTTGGAGGATAGGATCCTTATTTTCAAATCCATGGAGGGTTAGTTTTTAAAGTTTGAAAGAGGGATTATAGAGAAATGTTTAAGAAAATGGACTTTGTCCATGCTCTGTGCCTCAGTTTCTTCATCTATAAAATGGGAAATAAGTGTACCTATCTCATGTTTTGAGGATTAAATTACTTAGGGGTGCCTGGCTGGCTCAGTCAGTAGAACACACAACTCTTTTTTTTTTTTTTTTTTAAGATTTTATTTGTTTGACAGAGAGAGAGACAGTGAGAGAAGGAACACAAGCAAGGGGAGTGGGAGAGGGAGAAGCAGGCTTCCTGCTGAGCAGGGAGCCTGATGCTGAGCTTGATCCCAGGACCCTGGAAGATCATGACCTGAGCCAAAGGCAGTCGCCTAATGACTGAACCACCCAGGTGCCTCTAGAGCACACAACTCTTGATCTCAGGGTTGTGAGTCTGAGCCCTTACATTGGGGGTAGAGATTACTTAAAAATAAAATCTTTTTTTTGAATTTAAATTTATTTATTTATTTTAGAGAGCGAGAGCACAGCCAGAGAAGGGGCAGGGGAATGGGGTAAAGGAGAGGGAGAGAGAATCTGAAGTAGACTCCGGACTGGATGTGGAGCCAGATGTAGGGTTCCAACCCATGACCTGAGGTTCACAATCATGACCTGAGCAGAAACCAATTAACTAACAGAGATACCCAGGCACCCCCAAAATAAAACCTTTTAAATTTTATTTTATTATTTATTTATTTAAGATTTTATTTCTTTATTTGACAGAGAGAAAGACAGTGAGAGAGGGAACACAGGCAGGGGGAGTGGGTGATGGAGAAGCAGGTTTCCTGCTGAGTGGGGAGTCCAATGCAGGGCTTGATCCCAGGACCCTGGGACCATGACCTGAGCTGAAGGCAGACATTTAACTACTGAGCCACCCAGACACCCCATAAAATCTTTTTTAAAAAAGGATTAAATTAGTTGATATTATGAAATGCTTAGAACAGTGCCTGGCATTTAGTAAATACTTTGTAAATGTTAGCTATCATTATTGGGAGAAATACTGAAAAGGCTGGGACTTAGTACGGGACTTAGAGTGACATGTTTCTGGTCCTTGTTTTGCCACAGCTATGATGTGTGACCTTGAACAATATGCTTCCTCCTTTCATACTTTCTGGCTGCTATTTTCTACATCTTCTTCCTGGCTTTTCATCTTCTACTTCTTAACTTGGTGGGGGGGGGATGCTTCCCTAGGGCTCATCCTGGGCCTCTCCACTCTTCAGTCTTCACTCTGTCCCCAGGCCAGGTCCTCTGTTCTCAAGGCTTCTATCACCTCCTTGAAGGTTCTGGACCGGCATTGCTGCCTGTTTCCTGGACAGCTCCACTAGATATATGTAATACATCAACGAGAATTTATCATTCACTATCAGTCCAGGCTTACAGTCCCCTTCCTAGAAGATGACACCACTATCACCCACTTAGATGTCAGACCAGAAGCCCCTGTTCTCTATGGGCCTCAAATCTTATTTGTTACTAAATCCTGCCCACTCCACCCTCTCAGACTATCTTGTTTACTTATCACAGCCTCTACCCTAGTCCAAGCCCTTCTCCTCTCACCAGGACCTTTGCACCAACCTTCTCACTGGGTTCACTGCTTCCAGGCCTGCTTTCTCTGCTCCATGTTATATGGATGGTTTATGGGTGTGATCAAGGGGGGTTTATTCTAGAAATTCAAGTTTAGTTTAATATCTTAAAATAGGTCAATATAATTTATTATACTTACAGAACAAGATAAATAGGATCATTTCAATAAATAGAGAAAAAGGACATTTAATAACATTCAATACCAGTTACAATAAAACTCAACAAACTAGCAATAGAAGGGAACTTCTTCAGTCTGAGAAAGGACACCCACAATATCCTGTAGCTAAGATTATATTTAATGGGAAGTATCAAACATTTTCTTCCTGATGTCAGGAACAAAGCAAGAATGTTCTAGCACACCATTTTTGTTCAGCCATTATACTAGTGGTCCTAGAAAGTGTGATAAGGCAAGAAAAAGCAATGGAATGGGGTGCCTAGCTGGCTTGGTTGATAGAGCATATAATAATTGATCTCAGGATTGTGAGTTTGAGCCCCACATTGGGTATAGAGGTTACTTAAGAATAAAATCTTTGGTATGCCCGGGTGGCTCTGTCAGTTAAGCGTCTGCCTTCAGCTTGGGTCATGATCCCGGGATCCTGGGATCAAGTCCCACTTCAGGCTCCTTGCTTGGCAGGGAGCCTGCTTCTCCCTCTGTCTGTCACTCCACCTGCTTGTGCTCTCACTGTCTCTGACAAATAAATAAATGAAATCTTTAAAAAAATATTTAGGGGCACTTGGGTGGTTCAGTGGGCTAAGCATCTGACTTGTAATTTCAGTTCAGGTCATGATCTCAGAGTTCTGAGATCAAGCCCCACATTGGGCTCTGTGCTCAGCAGGGAGTCTGCTTCAGATTCTCTCCCACTGTCCCTCCCCTCACTGGCTTCTCTCTCTCTTTCTGTAAAATAAATAAATAAATCTTTAAAAGAAATAAAATCTTTAAAAATATACTTCTTTTTTAAAAAATTTGATTTATTTATTTGATAGACAGAGATCACAAGTAGGCTGAGAGGCAGGCAGAGAGAGAGGAAGGAAAGCAGGCTCCCTGCTGAGCAGAGAGCCCTATGTGGAGCTTGACCCAGGACTCTGAAATCATGACCTGAGCCGAAGGCAGAGGCTTAACCCACTGAGCCACCCAGGTGCCCCCTACAAATATTTCTAAATGAAGTATTAGAATGAATTCAAGATAGTTCCTAGATATAGGACAATATGCAAAAATAATTATATATTTTTAAAAAGATTTTATTTATTTGAGAGAAAGAGAGCACAAGCGGGGGAAGGGGACAAGGAAGGAGCAGAGGAAGAAGCTGACTGCCCACTGAGCAGGGGCCCAATGCAGGGCTTGATCCCAGGACTCCAAGATCATGAATGACCTCAGCCAAAGTCAGACACTCAACCAACTGGGCCACCCAGGCACCCCAAAAATAATTATATATATATTTATATTTATATTTATATTTATATTTATATTTTATATATTAGCAGCAAACAATTAGAAAATAAAATTTGAGTGGTGCCTAGATGGCTCCATCAGTTAAGTGTCCAACTCTTGATATCAGCTCAAGTCTTGATCTCAGGGTCATGAGTTCAAGCCCCACATCGGGCTCTATGCTGGGAATGGAAAGTACATTTTAAAAAAAAAGTGAAATTTGAAAATAATACTATTTAAATGGCACCCAAAAACATCAGGAATAAATGTAATATGCATAAGACCCTTACTCTGTACACTGTAAATATTGCTGCAAGAAGTAAAAAAAGACCTAAATAAATGGAAAGAGAAAGGATATACCATGTTCACGGATTGGAAGATTCATTGGAAGATATGAATTCTTCTCAAACTGGCCTTATAGACTCAATGCAATTTCAATAAAAATTCCAATAGATTTTTTTAAGTTAACACCCTGATTTTAAATTGATATGAAAATGTGAAGAAACTAAACTGATAGTGCATTGTTGGAGAAGAAAAGCCTGAGGAGTTATACTACTATGTATAAAAACGTACTATAAAATTTTAACAATTAAGACAATATAGTATTGGCATAGAGTAGACAAGTAGACCAATGATGCAGAATAGAGAACCCAGAAATAGACTCACACATGTATTAATATTACTTGATATATGAAAAAAAGGCCACTACAATTCACTGGAAGGAAAACAGTAGGGGTGCCTGGGTGGCTCAGTAGGTTAAGCCTCTGCCTTAGGCTCAGGTCATAATCTCAGGGTCCTGGGATTGAGCCCTGCTTCGGGCTCTCTGCTCAGCGGGGAGCCTGCTTCCCCCTCTCTCTCTGCCTGTCTCTCTGCCTACTTGTGATCTCTCTCTGTCAAATAAATAAAATCTTTTTTTTTTTTAAAGGAAAAGGGTGTTTTTTGAAAATGGTGCTGGAAATTTGAGGGGGAGAAATCTTGACTGCTACCTTATGCCATACACAACTTTTTCTTTTAGTAGCCTCCATGCTCAGTGTGGGACTTGAACTCACAACCCTAAAATCAAGAGTCACATGCTCTACCAACTAAGCCAGCCATGTGCCCCACTATACACAAGCCTTTTTTTTTTTTTTTTAAGATTTTATTTATTTGAGAGAGACAGTGAGAAAGAGCATGAGAAGGGAGAAGGTCAGAGGGAGAAGCAGACTCCCCGTGGAGCTGGGACCCCGAAGCGGCACTTGATCCTGGGACTCCGGGATCATGACCAGAGCTGAAGGTAGTTGCTTAATCAGCTGAGTTACCCAGGCGCCCCCACTATACACAATTCTTAATTCAACATGGATCAGAATCCTAAGTATGAAAGATAAAACAATAAAACTTCTAGAAGAGTACATGGGAGAATCTTTTATGACCTTGAGGTAAGCAAAGTTTTTTTTTTTTTATCATATCACGTACTCACCAAAAAGTCAACCATGAAGGAAAAAGTTGAAAAGATACAAGATAAAGGAAATGAATGTCATTAAAATTAAGAACTTTGGGGGGCACCTAGGTTCAGTCTTTAAGCATCTGCCTTTGGCTCAGGT